>NC_086119.1:1500000-1637925 GCF_963921235.1 Mobula hypostoma | reverse complement strand
GATCTATTTATGGGCTCTCAAGTGGCTTATGAGTCCAATCTTGGCTTTGAAAGTTCCTCCACATTCAGGACAGGTAAAGCTTCCAGATGGCAGATGGGGCTTCCTGAAGTTGTTGCTGCCTCTCTTTCCATTTTCTTCCTCCTCTCTTTCAACTCTGCACATCTGTTGGCTTCGAAAGTTGCTGTTCCTCTCTCTCTCTCGGATGATGAAAGCTTGCCAGAGTTTCTGTCCTTGGCATTAGTTTCCCAATTGTTTGATGTCAATGTCATACATTTCTTCATGTTGGCTTTTAAGATGTCTTTCGAATCTCTTCTGTTGTCCGCCTCTTTTCACATTTGCCTTCCTCCTAAGCTGGGAGTAGAAGTATTTGTTTCGGCAAGATGTTCGTCTTTCATCTGAACAACATGACTGCTCCATCTTAGTTGGTTCTTCCCATGATGTAGGCTTCAATACTTGCTCTGTTTTTTGCTTCATTTAGCATGCTGACGTTGGTTCTTCTATTCCTTCCCAGCTGATATTTTAAGATGTTTCGAAGACACCGTTGATGGAACTTTTCAAGTGTCCTTCAGATGTCGTCGGTATGTTGTCCAGGTTTCTGATGCATACAGGAGCGTTGGGATTACCACTGCTTTGTACACTAACATTTTGCTGTCTGTTTAACGGGATGTCACGATGATGAAAAAGACTCTGCTCTGTTCGGAGACGTCCAAAAGCTGTTCCAGCGCATTTAAGATGATGTCTGGTTCTCGACATTAAGGTGGACATTGGAAGGAGAAGTGACTTCCAAGATACAGAAAGTGGTCCAACGTTTTCCAGGGGAATTGTTTTCACCAAGTTGAATCTGAATGGTTCTATCCAATTTGTCTCAGCCTTGGTGATGAGTAATGATGATCCTGAGTCTTCTTGGAATTGATGGTACAAGTCCAAATCTTCATGTACGCAACGGTTGAAGGCAGTCAGGGATAACTGCTGTCCAGCGTGGTTTTCTGGAGAGAAGCTGCAACAACTGTTGTCATCTGCGTAATTGGAACTCGATGAGGGAACTTATGGATGTCTTCGTTTTGGACTTGAGACGGGCAAGATCTAGAAAAGTCTGCCATCTGTTTTGTGGACGAGTTCAATTCCTGGGGGTAGAGTCGTCCTTGATAATGTGGATGATTGTCGCAATGAAGATGGTGAACAAAGTTGGGCAACCGCAATCACGCAAATCCCTGTTTTACTCCTGATCTTGAACTTGAAAAGACTCACAGTGTGATGGACTGTGTGCTGACCATGACTGTGGCAAAAAGGCATGCCATTATGGAGGAAGATGCCCAGGGTTCGAATGTACTTTTCAGGGCATCTGTACATGGATAGGAATATCCCATAGGAAGTTCCCTTGATACCGAAGTCAAAGGCCTTCTGGTGAGGTCAATGAATTGCCATGTACAAAGTGTTGAAGTTGCTTCGACGACATTTTTCTTGTAGTTGCAGCATTGTGAAGATCATGTTCATTTGGTCGACGTGATGGTCTAAAACGAGCTTGAGCTTGTGTCCGAAAGTTATCCTCCTCAGCTAAAAAGGCTTGAGCCAGAAGGTTCATGATGGGCGTGAGGCTACCTCTTGCGGCTGCTAACAGGGTGATCTCATGAGAACCTTCGACATTCCGGATCGATCAACCTCTCCCTCGGAAGATGGTAAGTTTGATTGCTGAGGCTCTGAAGTCTGCTGTTACCGTCTTCATCAATCCTAGATCTGCCTTGATGAGAAGTCTATGCAGTCTATAATGGTAAAAGTAGGTCACCTCAAAAACTCCGGCAGACCTCTGGCTGCAATTTCTATCGAAGCTTGAGCGGCCTTGGCTTGTTTTTCAAGGTGTTTTTGATGGGCTTTCTTGATCTTCTTCAAATGTTGGTATTCTGGTTGAGGAGTTGATCAACGGGGCTGTTTGGGAATGTTGTTAATGGCATTCCTGTCAAATGAGACGTGCTTGCATTTAGACACCTTGACAATGCTCCCTTCATCTAGAATTGATGTCAGCATTGCTCTCGAGGTATGGGTCTGCTACCATCTTTGCTTTCTAGTAGGGGCTTGACCGTGCGTGGATGGACGAAAGTAGAACTTGCCAAGTTGTGCGCCCAAAGCCTGGAGTGTCGTTGGCGCTTGCTAGTTGTTGGATATTTCTGAGCTTTCTTCCTCCACCATTGGTTCTTCAGGTTCTTCAGGTGCTCTTCTTGTACTCTGAAGCCTTGTACTCCTGATAGCATTTCCTTCGGTAGCCGATTGATGCGTCCCCACTTCGGGTAAGGCTATGAAAGCTCTTCTCTGCCGTTGATGAGCTTTGTTGGAGTAGTTCTTGTCGCTATGAACTGAGCTGAAACGGTCATGTTTTATCGTTTTTAACCTGAAGTCTCCTTCTTTGGAGGATGTGATGATAGCGTTCTTCAAATTTGATTCCGATGTTGTTGAGATACTTGGTGGGATCTGCTGAGGCAGCTGTTCTTGAAGATTTTCTTGTTGGCCTTGGTACAAGGCCGATGTCTCTGAAGGATCTTGTCCACATTGAACTTCTTGAAATAGTGTTCTGATTTTTGGTGTCTTCTTTTGGGCTGAATCTCTTCATCCTCATGGTGGACGAGATGAGTCGATGGTCTGGCGAGGACTCTGGTGAGGTACTCGAGGAGCAGCTCTTGTTGATCAGTACATCTTGTTGGTCCTGAAGTATTGGATTGATGATGTAGTCGATGAGGTGCTAGTGTCTTTGGAGCTTGGATGCTGTGCGAGGAAGACTTTGTGCCTGGAGTTTTTTCTGGCAAAATAGGGTAATTTGTATGAACCAGGGTTGGTGTTCAGCACATTTGGGTGAAGGAGGGAGTGTCTTTGATTGGGGTTTACTGTTGCCAACTCCTTCCTTGCTGATCATTCCAGTTCAGAGCCCTGATGATCTTTCCTTAGTCTCTTGGCATTGAAGTCTTGAAGTAAATGATCTTGCTGATTGTCTGGGAAGATAAGAGGAAGTGACGCGGTCAAGCTGGGCGGAGAAGCTCGATCTCACTTCATCTTCAGGCATTGAGAGTCCGAAGGATAGGCACTGATGATGGTAACGTGTTGGTACTTGACAAGCTGGGATTGGCATAGTCATGAGGCGTTCGTTGACATTTGAGTGGGTTGCTCTGTCAGCTTCTCAAGTAGGCTGTTCCTATGGCAAGATGGATTTCATGGATTCCTTCGGTTGTCGAGGATCAAGTCTTTTCCAGAAAAAGGTGTATTGACCTCAATGCTCTTCCTCTAGTCGTCCTTCTCGAGCTCTGCGGGTCGACTCACAGCAACAATGTCAAAATGAATTTTTGGAGTTCCTGGGCAACAAAGGCAGTTCTCCTGTTTGGTCTTGAGAGTTGGAGTTATTCTATTGTATAGTCTCTCTCACAGATCGAGGTTCGAATCTTCAGAGCCTTCACTTCTCGATGTTTTTGGATCTGATGACTGTGATCCCTCTGGATGCGGTCTTTCCAGACAGGACGGCGAGGAGCATACGATTCAGCAAACTTCTCCGAGCTGTTGAGCTTCAAGGGCTAGCAGACTTATCCTACAAGGGCTGCTCACACGCGAGACCTGCGTACCGAACAAGTTCCTGCTTCTGCCTCCAAAAGTTCAGCGACGAAATCGAGCATCGACGACTTCATTCTGAATTCTGATGAGGAGAAGCTTCGAGCTACGACACCGCCTGCTCCCGTCGCCTTCTCCCGATCGTCGAAGACGTGGCCGACGGGAAGTCAAGAACGCGCGCGTGCGCAATCGCTCAACGTGCATCCATGAATTGTATGAAGAAGTAGTATCAGCAGCTCTACAACAGCGACCCGAACCATCCATGGATGGAGAGTTACGACGATTGGAGCTATGGTTGTCGGAGCCTCGACCGCCTCGACAGCCATCTGAACCGAAAGACTTTGCATCCGCGGTGCTTCGACCGTTGAGAAAAACTTGGTCCACCGAGCATCCTCTTTGTCAAGGCAGGATACTCAAAACATCCTCGACCTTAACCGCCATGGGTGGCTACCAAGGAGCAGAGCCGAGACGGACACCAGCTCAGGATCTGAGGATGAGATAGCTTCTCCACACTATGCGATAAGGTGAGACTGCAATCCGGAGAAGTTTACTGAGAGGACCCAAACCCACCTGACACGGATATTTGTGGGAGCGATGTGATTTGGGGATGAGGGGGTACGGGAGGGGTGTACAGGGGTGGGGGGGGGATGTACAGACTGGGTAGGGGGTTACATTGCTGTTGAAGGGATTGCAGGGAATGGACATCTGTGGGGAGGGGATAGGAAGCGATGTGGGCATGTACGAAAGTGAGATGGGGTCAGTGATCAGGTGGAGACATGATGAGGAGGGCAAGGGCGGAGGGAGTCATCTACGGCTGTTGAAAGGAGCTGTAGGGACTGGGGCTGTGGGGGAGGGGACGGAGGAGCATGGAAGGGGATTCAGGTGGGTGGGGACAGTAGATTCTCTCTGTGGATCTCGAGTTACATCTGCCTTGGTGGTGGAGAAGCTTGTGTGGTCCTGAGATCCTGAGAGCAATGCCGTCTGGAGCTATGCTCCTGGTAGGGTCACCCATGGCGGTAAGGTCGAGGGTGAGGTCCCTGACAAAGAACAATCTAACCAAGACCTCAACGGTGGAACAGGCGGACGAAGTTACTTCGAATTCAATGGCTGTGAAGGCAGATGAAGGCTGCGACAACCATCAGCTCCAATCGTCGTGGTTTCCATGCCATTGGAATCAGTTGGTTGATTTGTGAGGTATCGTGTGCTTCTTGGAGTGCAACATCAAGTACACGTTAAACAAATACACACACAGGCGTCTTCGCTCCGTGGGCCAGTTCTTCAAGTCTTTCGGCGATCGGGGGAGGGCGACGGGAGCAGGCAATGTGATAGCTGGAAGCTCCTAGTCAAGAATCAGAATGAAAGTGGTGAATACTTGATTCAGTCACTCAACTTTTGGACAGAAGCAGGAAGGTTGTTCGGTAGCAGTATTCACGTCTGAGCAGCCCTATTTAGGATCCACTCTGCTCACCCTGAACTGGGAAGGGGCTAGAAAAGGTGCCCTAAAAATAGTCTGCTTCACCCCATCCTGTCTGGAAAGCCGCATCCAGAGGGATCACCATCATGAGATCCAAAAACATCGAGAAGTGAAACTATGAAATTTGGAACCTGGAATATAAGAACTCTGATGGATAACCCAAACTCAGACCGACCAGAGAGGAGAACTGCCTTTGTTGCCCAGGAACTCCAAAAATTCAGCTTTGACATTGTTGCTCTGAGTGAGACCCGCAGAGCTGGAGAAGGGCAACTAAAGGAAGAGCAAGGTCAATACACCTTTTTCTGGAAAGGACTTGATCCTGAACAACCGAGGATCCATGGAGTAGGTTTTGCCATCCGAAACAGCCTACTTCAGAAGCTGACAGAGCAACCACTGGGAATCAACGAACGCCTCATGACTCTGCGAATCCAGCTTGTCAAGTACCAACACGTTACCATCATCAGTGCCTATGCTCCAACTCTGGATGCTGAAGATGAAGTAAAGATGAACTTCTACGCCCAACTTGACCACGTCCTTTCCTCTGTTCCCAACAATGACAAGATCATTCTCTTGGGAGACTTCAATGCCAGAGTCGGGAAAGATCATAGGCTCTGGACTGGAATAATAAGCAAGGAAGGAGTTGGCAAGGTCAATGCCAATGGAACACTCCTCCTCACCAAATGTGCTGAACACAACCTGGTGATTACAAACACCCTATTTTGCCAGAAAAACAGGCACAAAGTCTCCTGGCAGCATCCAAGCTCCAAACACTGGCACCTCATCGACTACATCATCGTACGATCTCAGGACCAACAAGATGTACTGATAACAAGAGCTGTTACTGGTGCTGACGAGTGCTGGACAGACCATCGACTCATCTCGTCCACCATGAGAATGAAGATTCAGCCCAAAAGGAAACACCAAAATCAGAACACTATTAAGAAGTTTAATGTTGACATCCTTCAAGACATCAGCCATGTACAGAAGTTCCAACAAAATCTTCAAGAACAACTGCCTCAACAAATCCCACCATCTGTAGAAGAACATTGGAATCAATTGAAGAACGCTATCATCACATCCTGCAAAGAAAAAATTGGGTTCAAGACGATAAAACATCAGGATTGGTTTGGTGATAACGACAAACTACTCCAACAACTCATCGACGAAAAGAGAAAAGCTTTCATCACCTTACAAAATGACCAACAATCGGCTACCAAAAGGAAATGCTATCAGGAATGCAAGGCTGCAGTCCAGAAGAGCACCTGAAACCTGAAAAACCAATGGTGGAGGAAGAAAGCTCAGGAAATCCAACAACTAGCAGACGCCAACGACACTCCAGGCTTTTTCAACACAACTAAAGCTATTTTTGGTCCATCCACGCACGGTCAAGCCCCTCTCAAAAGCAAAGATGGTTCAACCATCCTGAAGAGCAATGCTGACATCAATTCTAGATGGAGGGAGCACTCTGAAGATCTTCTAAATCAAACCGTCTCATTTGACAGGAATGTGATTAACAACATTCCCAAACAGCCCGTTGATGACTCCCTAAGCAAAATACCAACATTTGAAGAAGTCAAGGAAGCCATCAAAACCTTGAAAAACAACAAGGCCGCTGGACTCGATGGAATACCAGCCAAGGTCTACAAAATTGGAGGTAACCTGCTTCATTATCAACTGCATCAACTTCTCATCAAGATCTGGATAAATGAAGACGTACCAGCAGACTTTAGAGCCTCAGCAATCGTTACCATCTACAAAAGAAAAGGTGATCGATCCGAATGTGGAAACTATCATGGAATCACCCTGTTAGCAGCAGCAGGAAAGATCCTCACCCCCATCATGAACACTGGCTCAAGCCTTTAGCTGAGAAGATCCTTTCGGAGACACAAGCTGGTTTTAGACCATCACGTGGAGCAATCGACATGATCTTCACAATGCTACAACTACAAGAAAAATGTCGTGAACAACTTCAACCTTTGTACATGGCATTCATTGACCTCACCAAAGCCTTTGACTCGGTATCAAGGGAACTCCTATGGGATGTCCTATCCATCTACAGATGCCCTGAAAAGTACATTCGAACCCTGACACTCCTCCATAATGGCATGCTTGCCACAGTCGTGGTCAGCAACAGTAACCGTGAGCCTTTTCAAGTTAGATCAGGAGTAAAACAGGGATGCGTGATTGCCCCAACTTTGTTCACCATCTTCATTGCGACAATCATCCACATTATCAAGGACGACCTACCCCCAGGAATTGAACTGGTCCACAGAACAGATGGCAGACTTTTCAATCTTGCCCATCTCAAGTCCAAAACGAAGACATCCATGAGTTCCCTCATCGAGTTCCAATACGCAGATGACAACAGTGTTGCAGCTCTCTCAGAAAACCACCTACAGCAGATTCTGACTGCCTTCAACCGTGCGTACATGAAACTTGGACTTACCATCAATTCCAAGAAGACTCAGATCATCTACCAACCATCACCAACTGAGACAAATTGGATAGAAGCATCAATTCAACTTGGTGAAACAACCCTGGAAAACGTGGACCACTTTCTGTATCTTGGAAATCACTTCTCCTCCAATGTCGACCTTAATGACGAGAACCAACATCATCTTAAATGCGCTGGAACAGCTTTTGGACGTCTCCGAACAAGAGTCTTTCATGATCGTGACATCCGAACAGACACCAAAATGTTAGTGTACAAAGCAGTGGTAATCCCAACGCTCCTGTATGCATCAGAAACCTGGACAACATACCGACGACATCTGAAGGCACTTGAAAAGTTCCATCAACGCTGTCTTCGAAACATCTTAAATATCAGCTGGGAAGATAGAAGAACCAACGTCAGCATGCTAAATGAAGCAAAAACAACAAGTATTGAAGCCTACATCATCAAGAACCAACTAAGATGGAGCAGTCATGTTGTTTGGATGAAAGACGAACATCTGCCGAAACAAATCTTCTACTCCCAGATTAAGGAAGGCAAATGTAAAAGAGGCGGACAACAGAAGTGATTCAAAGACATCTTAAAAGCCAACATGAAGAAATGTAACATTGACATCAACAATTGGAAACTCTGGCAAGCCATCATCCGAGAAGGAACAGCAACTTTCGAAGCCAACAGATGTGCAGAATTGGAAGAAAAAAGAAGAAAATGGAAAGAGAGGCAGCAACAACCAAAGCCTGATCTGCCATCTGGAACTACCTGTCCTGAATGTGGAAGAACTTTCAAAGCCAAGATTGGACTCATAAGCCACTTGAGAGCCCATAAATAGATCAGCAGAACAAAGATCATCATCCTCGACCTCGAGGGATCGCCACGACGACGACGAGGGGTATATAGACCAAGTGGGGGGCGGTCACTCACTGGTGTGGAAGTCCACCTGGAGGGATTGGATGTCTGTGGGAGGATATGGAGAACGGTATGATTATGAAATGGGTATTCGGGGTGGGTGGGTATACAGACTAATGGGGGGGTCACTCACTGGTGTCGAAGGCCGCCCGGAGGGACTGGATGTCCGTGGCCACACCAGAGATGCGGTAAATTCCAACCTCGTCAATGCCGCGTTTCTCTACCTCCTCCACACACTGACGCACGACATACGGAACCTTAGAGCGCTCTCTCCTGTAACACAGACAGTAGCAGCACGGGTGGAGAGAGGCTGCAGAGTGTGAGGGAGAGGGGTGTGGGTGAGTGAGGGAGAGGGGTGCGAGTGGGTGAGGGAGAGGGGTGTGGGTGAGGGAGAGGGGTGTGAGTGAGTGAGGGAGAGGGGTGTGGGTGAGGGAGAGGGGTGTGAATGAGTGAGGGAGAGGGGTGTGGGCGAGGGAGAAGGGTGTGACTGGGTGAGGGAGAGGGCTGTGGGTGAGTGAGGGAGAGGGGTGTGGGCGAGGGAGAGGGGTGTGGGTGAGGGATAGGGGTGTGAGTGAGTGAGGGAGAGGGGTGTGGGTGAGGGAGAGGGGTGTGAGTGTGAGGGAGAGGGGTGTGGGTGAGCGAGGCAGAGGGGTGTGGGCGAGGGAAGCAGAGGGGTGTGGGTGAGGGAGAGGGGTGTGAGTGGGTGAGGGAGAGGGGTGTGGGTGAGTGAGGGAGAGGGGTGTGAGTGGGTGAGGGAGAGGGGTGTGGGCGAGTGAGGGAGAGGGGTGTGAGTGGGCGAGGGAGAGGGGTGTGGGCGAGGGAGAGCGGTGTGGGTGGGCGAGGGAGAGGGGTGTGGGTGGGTGAGGGAGAGGGGTGTGGGTGGGTGAGGGAGAGAGGTGTGGGTGAGGGAGAGGGGTGTGAGTGGGTGAGGGAGAGGGGTGTGAGTGGGCGAGGGAGAGGGGTGTGAGTGAGTGAGGGAGAGGGGTGTGGGTGAGGGAGAGAGGTGTGGGTGAGGGAGAGGGGTGTGGGTGAGTGAGGGAGAAGGGTGTGGGTGAGTGAGGGAGAAGGGTGTGGGTGGGTGAGGGAGAGGGGTGTGGGTGAGGGAGAGGGGTGTGGGTGGGTGAGGGAGAGAGGTGTGGGTGAGGGAGAGGGGTGTGAGTGGGTGAGGGAGAGAGGTGTGGGTGAGGGAGAGGGGTGTGAGTGGGTGAGGGAGAGGGGTGTGAGTGGGCGAGGGAGAGGGGAGTGAGTGAGTGAGGGAGAGGGGTGTGGGCGAGGGAGAGGGGTGTGGGTGAGGGATAGGGGTGTGAGTGAGTGAGAGGGGTGTGGGTGAGGGATAGGGGTGTGAGTGAGTGAGGGAGAGGGGTGTGGGTGAGGGAGAGGGGTGTGAGTGTGAGGGAGAGGGGTGTGGGTGAGCGAGGCAGAGGGGTGTGGGCGAGGGAGGCAGAGGGGTGTGGGCGAGGGAGAGGGGTGTGGGTGAGGGAGAGGGGTGTGGGTGAGGGAGAGGGGTGTGGGTGAGGGAGAGGGGTGTGAGTGGGTGAGGGAGAGGGGTGTGGGTGAGTGAGGGAGAGGGGTGTGGGCGAGGGAGAGGGGTGTGGGTGGGTGAGGGAGAGAGGTGTGGGTGAGGGAGAGGGGTGTGAGTGGGTGAGGGAGAGGGGTGTGAGTGGGCGAGGGAGAGGGGTGTGAGTGAGTGAGGGAGAGGGGTGTGGGTGAGGGAGAGGGGTGAGTGTGGGTGAGGGAGAGGGGTGTGAGTGAGTGAGGGAGAGGGGTGTGAGTTGGCGAGGGAGAGGGGTGTGGGTGAGGGAGAGGGGTGTGGGTGGGTGAGGGAGAGGGGTGTGGGTGAAGGAGAGGGGTGTGAGTGAGTGAGGGAGAGGGGTGTGGGTGAGCGAGGGAGAGGGGTGTGAGTGAGTGAGTGAGAGGGGTGTGGGTGAGGGAGAGGGGTGTGAGTGGGCGAGGGAGAGGGGTGTGGGTGAGTGAGAGGGGTGTGGGTGAGGGAGAGGGGTGTGAGTGGGCGAGGGAGAGGGGTGTGGGTGAGTGAGGGAGAGGGGTGTGGGTGGGTGAGGGAGAGGGGTGTGGGTGGGTGAGGGAGAGGGGTGTGGGTGAGGGAGGGAGAGGGGTGTGGGTGGGTGAGGGAGAGGGGTGTGGGTGAGGGAGGGAGAGGGGTGTGGGTGAGGGAGGGAGAGGGGTGTGGGTGAGGGAGGGAGAGGGGTGTGGGTGAGGGAGGGAGAGGGGTGTGGGTGGGTGAGGGAGAGGGGTGTGAGTGAGTGAGGGAGAGGGGTGTGGGTGAGGGAGGGAGAGGGGTGTGGGTGGGTGAGGGAGAGGGGTGTGGGTGAGTGAGGGAGAGGGGTGTGGGTGGGTGAGGGAGAGGGGTGTGGGTGGGTGAAGGAGAGGGGTGTGAGTGAGTGAGGGAGAGGGGTGTGGGTGAGGGAGAGGGGTGTGAGTGGGTGAGGGAGAGGGGTGTGAGTGGGCGAGGGAGAGGGGTGTGAGTGGGCGAGGGAGAGGGGTGTGAGTGAGTGAGGGAGAGGGGTGTGAGTGGGCGAGGGAGAGGGGTGTGAGTGAGTGAGGGAGAGGGGTGTGGGTGAGTGAGGGAGAGGGGTGTGGGTGAGGGATAGGGGTGTGAGTGAGTGAGGGAGAGGGGTGTGGGTGAGGGAGAGGGGTGTGAGTGGGTGAGGGAGAGGGGTGTGAGTGGGCGAGGGAGAGGGGTGTGGGTGGGTGAGGGAGAGGGGTGTGAGTGGGCGAGGGAGAGGGGTGTGAGTGAGTGAGGGAGAGGGGTGTGGGTGAGTGAGGGAGAGGGGTGTGGGTGAGGGATAGGGGTGTGAGTGAGTGAGGGAGAGGGGTGTGGGTGAGGGAGAGGGGTGTGAGTGGGTGAGGGAGAGGGGTGTGAGTGAGTGAGGGAGAGGGGTGTGGGTGGGTGAGGGAGAGGGGTGTGGGCGAGGGATAGGGGTGTGAGTGAGTGAGGGAGAGGGGTGTGGGTGAGGGAGAGGGGTGTGAGTGGGCGAGGGAGAGGGGTGTGGGTGAGGGATAGGGGTGTGAGTGAGTGAGGGAGAGGGGTGTGAGTGGGTGAGGGAGAGGGGTGTGAGTGGGCGAGGGAGAGGGGTGTGGGTGGGTGAGGGAGAGGGGTGTGAGTGGGCGAGGGAGAGGGGTGTGAGTGAGTGAGGGAGAGGGGTGTGGGTGAGTGAGGGAGAGGGGTGTGGGTGAGGGATAGGGGTGTGAGTGAGTGAGGGAGAGGGGTGTGGGTGAGGGAGAGGGGTGTGAGTGGGTGAGGGAGAGGGGTGTGAGTGAGTGAGGGAGAGGGGTGTGGGTGAGGGAGAGGGGTGTGAGTGGGTGAGGGAGAGGGGTGTGAGTGAGTGAGGGAGAGGGGTGTGGGTGAGTGAGGGAGAGGGGTGTGAGTGAGTGAGGGAGAGAGGTGTGGGTGGGTGAGGGAGAGGGATGTGGGTGGGCGAGGGAGAGGGGTGTGGGTGAGTGAGGGAGAGGGGTGTGAGTGAGGGAGAGGGGTGTGGGTGAGTGAGGGAGAGAGGTGTGAGTGAGGGAGAGGGGTGTGGGTGGGCGAGGGAGAGGGGTGTGGGTGAGCGAGGGAGAGGGGTGTGGGTGAGCGAGGGAGAGGGGTGTGGGTGAGCGAGGGAGAGGGGTGTGGGTGGGCGAGGGAGAGGGGTGTGGGTGGGCGAGGGAGAGGGGTGTGGGTGGGCGAGGGAGAGGGGTGTGGGTGAAGGAGGGGGTGTGGGTGGGCGAGGGAGAGGGGTGTGGGTGAGTGAGGGAGAGGGGTGTGGGTGGGCGAGGGAGAGGGGTGTGGGTGAGTGAGGGAGAGGGGTGTGGGTGAGCGAGGGAGAGGGGTGTGGGCGAGGGAGAGGGGTGTGGGCGAGGGAGAGGGGTGTGGGTGGGCGAGGGAGAGGGGTGTGGGTGAAGGAGGGGGTGTGGGTGGGTGAGGGAGAGGGGTGTGGGTGGGTGAGGGAGAGGGGTGTGGGTGAGGGAGAGGGGTGTGGGTGAGGGAGAGGGGTGTGGGTGAGGGAGAGGGGTGTGCGTGAGGGAGAGGGGTGTGGGTGAGGGAGAGGGGTGTGGGTGGGTGAGGGAGAGGGGTGTGGGTGAGGGAGAGGGGTGTGCGTGAGGGAGAGGGGTGTGGGTGAGGGAGAGGGGTGTGGGTGGGTGAGGGAGAGGGGTGTGGGTGGGTGAAGGAGAGATGTGTGGGTGAGTGAGGGAGAGGGGTGTGGGTGGGCGAGGGAGGGGTGTGGGTGAGTGAGGGAGAGGGGTGTGGGTGGGCGAGGGAGGGGTGTGGGTGAGTGAGGGAGAGGGGTGTGGGTGGGCGAGGGAGAGGGGTGTGGGTGGGCGAGGGAGAGGGGTGTGGGTGAGTGAGGGAGAGGGGTGTGGGTGGGCGAGGGAGGGGTGTGGGTGAGTGAGGGAGAGGGGTGTGGGTGAGTGAGGGAGAGGGGTGTGGGTGGGCGAGGGAGAGGGGTGTGGGTGAGTGAGGGAGAGGGGTGTGGGTGGGCGAGGGAGGGGTGTGGGTGAGTGAGGGAGAGGGGTGTGGGTGAGGGAGAGGGGTGTGGGTGGGCGAGGGAGAGGGGTGTGGGTGGGCGAGGGAGAGGGGTGTGGGTGGGCGAGGGAGAGGGGTGTGGGTGAAGGAGAGGGGTGTGGGTGAGTGAGGGAGAGGGGTGTGGGTGGGTGAAGGAGAGATGTGTGGGTGAGTGAGGGAGAGGGGTGTGGGTGGGTGAGGGAGAGGGGTGTGGGTGAGGGAGAGGGGTGTGCGTGAGGGAGAGGGGTGTGGGTGAGGGAGAGGGGTGTGGGTGGGTGAGGGAGAGGGGTGTGGGTGGGTGAAGGAGAGATGTGTGGGTGAGTGAGGGAGAGGGGTGTGGGTGGGCGAGGGAGGGGTGTGGGTGAGTGAGGGAGAGGGGTGTGGGTGGGCGAGGGAGGGGTGTGGGTGAGTGAGGGAGAGGGGTGTGGGTGGGCGAGGGAGAGGGGTGTGGGTGGGCGAGGGAGAGGGGTGTGGGTGAGTGAGGGAGAGGGGTGTGGGTGGGCGAGGGAGGGGTGTGGGTGAGTGAGGGAGAGGGGTGTGGGTGAGTGAGGGAGAGGGGTGTGGGTGGGCGAGGGAGAGGGGTGTGGGTGAGTGAGGGAGAGGGGTGTGGGTGGGCGAGGGAGGGGTGTGGGTGAGTGAGGGAGAGGGGTGTGGGTGAGGGAGAGGGGTGTGGGTGGGCGAGGGAGAGGGGTGTGGGTGGGCGAGGGAGAGGGGTGTGGGTGGGCGAGGGAGAGGGGTGTGGGTGAAGGAGAGGGGTGTGGGTGAGTGAGGGAGAGGGGTGTGGGTGGGTGAAGGAGAGATGTGTGGGTGAGTGAGGGAGAGGGGTGTGGGTGGGCGAGGGAGGGGTGTGGGTGAGTGAGGGAGAGGGGTGTGGGTGGGCGAGGGAGAGGGGTGTGGGTGGGCGAGGGAGAGGGGTGTGGGTGAAGGAGAGGGGTGTGGGTGAGTGAGGGAGAGGGGTGTGGGTGAGTGAGGGAGAGGGGTGTGGGTGGGCGAGGGAGGGGTGTGGGTGAGTGAGGGAGAGGGGTGTGGGTGGGCGAGGGAGAGGGGTGTGGGTGGGTGAGGGAGAGGGGTGTGGGTGAGTGAGGGAGAGGGGTGTGGGTGAGTGAGGGAGAGGGGTGTGGGTGAAGGAGAGGGGTGTGCGTGAGTGAGGGAGAGGGGTGTGGGTGGGCGAGGGAGAGGGGTGTGGGTGAGGGAGAGGGGTGTGGGTGAGGGAGAGGGGTGTGGGTGGGCGAGGGAGAGGGGTGTGGGTGAGGGAGAGGGGTGTGGGTGAGGGAGAGGGGTGTGCGTGAGTGAGGGAGAGGGGTGTGGGTGAGTGAGGGAGAGGGGTGTGGGTGGGCGAGGGAGAGGGGTGTGGGTGAGGGAGAGGGGTGTGGGTGAGGGAGAGGGGTGTGCGTGAGTGAGGGAGAGATGTGTGGGTGAGTGAGGGAGAGGGGTGTGGGTGAGTGAGGTAGAGGGGTGTGGGTGAGGGAGAGGGGTGTGGGTGAGGGAGAGGGGTGTGAGTGAGGGAGAGATGTGTGGGTGAGTGAGGTAGAGGGGTGTGGGTGAGCGAGGGAGAGGGGTGTGCGTGAGCGAGGGAGAGGGGTGTGGGTGAGCGAGGGAGAGGGGTGTGGGTGGGCGAGGGAGAGGGGTGTGGGTGAGTGAGGGAGAGGGGTGTGGGTGGGCGAGGGAGGGGTGTGGGTGAGTGAGGGAGAGGGGTGTGGGTGGGCGAGGGAGAGGGGTGTGGGTGGGCGAGGGAGAGGGGTGTGGGTGAAGGAGAGGGGTGTGGGTGAGTGAGGGAGAGGGGTGTGGGTGAGTGAGGGAGAGGGGTGTGGGTGGGCGAGGGAGGGGTGTGGGTGAGTGAGGGAGAGGGGTGTGGGTGGGCGAGGGAGAGGGGTGTGGGTGGGTGAGGGAGAGGGGTGTGGGTGAGTGAGGGAGAGGGGTGTGGGTGGGCGAGGGAGAGGGGTGTGGGTGAGTGAGGGAGAGGGGTGTGGGTGAGTGAGGGAGAGGGGTGTGGGTGAGTGAGGGAGAGGGGTGTGGGTGAAGGAGAGGGGTGTGCGTGAGTGAGGGAGAGGGGTGTGGGTGAGCGAGGGAGAGGGGTGTGGGTGGGCGAGGGAGAGGGGTGTGGGTGAGGGAGAGGGGTGTGGGTGAGGGAGAGGGGTGTGGGTGGGCGAGGGAGAGGGGTGTGGGTGAGGGAGGGTGGGGGGGTGGGTGAGGGAGAGGGGTGTGCGTGAGTGAGGGAGAGGGGTGTGGGTGAGCGAGGGAGAGGGGTGTGGGTGGGCGAGGGAGAGGGGTGTGGGTGAGGGAGAGGGGTGTGGGTGAGGGAGAGGGGTGTGGGTGAGTGAGGGAGAGATGTGTGGGTGAGTGAGGGAGAGGGGTGTGGGTGAGTGAGGTAGAGGGGTGTGGGTGAGCGAGGGAGAGGGGTGTGGGTGAGCGAGGGAGAGGGGTGTGGGTGAGCGAGGGAGAGGGGTGTGGGTGGGCGAGGGAGAGGGGTGTGGGTGAGTGAGGGAGAGGGGTGTGGGTGAGCGAGGGAGAGGGGTGTGGGTGAGCGAGGGAGAGGGGTGTGGGTGGGCGAGGGAGAGGGGTGTGGGTGGGCGAGGGAGAGGGGTGTGGGTGAGTGAGGGAGAGGGGTGTGGGTGGGCGAGGGAGAGGGGTGTGGGTGAAGGAGAGGGGTGTGGGTGCGCGCGGGAGAGGGGTGTGGGTGAGCGAGGGAGAGGGGTGTGGGTGGGCGAGGGAGCGGTGTGGGTGAGCGAGGGAGAGGGGTGTGGGTGGGCGAGGGAGAGGGGTGTGGGTGGGCGAGGGAGAGGGGTGTGGGTGGGCGAGGGAGAGGGGTGTGGGTGAGTGAGGGAGAGGGGTGTGGGTGGGCGAGGGAGAGGGGTGTGGGTGAAGGAGAGGGGTGTGGGTGGGCGAGGGAGAGGGGTGTGAGTGAGTGAGGGAGAGGGGTGTGGGTGAGTGAGGGAGGGGTGTAGGTGGGCGAGGGAGAGGGGTGTGGGTGGGCGAGGGAGAGAGGTGTGGGTGGGCGAGGGAGAGGGGTGTGGGTGAAGGAGAGGGGTGTGGGTGGGCGAGGGAGAGGGGTGTGAGTGAGTGAGGGAGAGGGGTGTGGGTGAGTGAGAGAGGGGTGTAGGTGGGCGAGGGAGAGGGGTGTGGGTGGGCGAGGGAGAGGGGTGTGAGTGAGTGAGGGAGAGGGGTGTGGGTGAGTGAGGGAGGGGTGTGGGTGGGTGAGGGAGAGGGGTGTGGGCGAGGGAGAGGGGTGTGGGTGGGCGAGTGAGAGGGGTGTGAGTGAGTGAGGGAGAGGGGTGTGGGTGAGTGAGGGAGGGGTGTGGGTGGGTGAGGGAGAGGGGTGTGGGCGAGGGAGAGGGGTGTGGGTGAGGGAGAGGGGTGTGGGTGGGCGAGGGAGAGGGGTGTGAGTGAGTGAGGGAGAGGGGTGTGGGTGAGTGAGGGAGGGGTGTGGGTGGGTGAGGGAGAGGGGTGTGGGTGAGTGAGGGAGAGGGGTGTGGGTGAAGGAGAGGGGTGTGAGCGAGGGAGAGGGGTGTGGGTGAGCGAGGGAGAGGGGTGTGGGTGAAGGAGAGGGGTGTGGGTGAGGGAGAGGGGTGTGGGTGAGCGAGGGAGAGGGGTGTGGGTGAGCGAGGGAGAGGGGTGTGGGTGAAGGAGAGGGGTGTGGGTGAGGGAGAGGGGTGTGCGTGAGTGAGGGAGAGGGGTGTGGGTGAGTGAGGGAGAGGGGTGTGGGTGAGGGAGAGGGGTGTGGGTGAGCGAGGGAGAGGGGTGTGGGTGAGGGAGAGGGGTGTGGGTGAGGGAGAGGGGTGTGGGTGAGCGAGGGAGAGGGGTGTGGGTGAGGGAGAGGGGTGTGGGTGAAGGAGAGAGGTGTGGGTGAGGGAGAGGGGTGTGGGTGAAGGAGAGGGGTGTGGGTGAGGGAGAGGGGTGTGCGTGAGTGAGGGAGAGGGGTGTGGGCGAGGGAGAGGGGTGTGGGTGAGTGAGGGAGAGGGGTGTGGGTGAAGGAGAGGGGTGTGGGTGAGGGAGAGGGGTGTGGGTGAGGGAGAGGGGTGTGCGTGAGCGAGGGAGAGGGGTGTGGGTGAGGGAGAGGGGTGTGGGTGAGGGAGAGGGGTGTGCGTGAGCGAGGGAGAGGGGTGTGGGTGAGGGAGAGGGGTGTGGGTGAAGGAGAGGGGTGTGCGTGAGTGAGGGAGAGGGGTGTGGGTGAGGGAGAGGGGTGTGCGTGAGCGAGGGAGAGGGGTGTGTGTGAGGGAGAGGGGTGTGGGTGAGGGAGAGGGGTGTGGGTGAAGGAGAGAGGTGTGGGTGAGGGAGAGGGGTGTGGGTGAGGGAGAGGGGTGTGGGTGAAGGAGAGGGGTGTGCGTGAGTGAGGGAGAGGGGTGTGGGTGAGGGAGAGGGGTGTGGGTGAGGGAGAGGGGTGTGGGTGAAGGAGAGGGGTGTGGGTGAGGGAGAGGGGTGTGGGTGAGGGAGAGGGGTGTGTGTGAAGGAGAGGGGTGTGGGTGAGGGAGAGGGGTGTGGGTGAGGGAGAGGGGTGTGGGTGATGGAGAGGGGTGTGGGTGAGGGAGAGGGGTGTGGGTGAGGGAGAGGGGTGTGGGTGAGGGAGAGGGGTGTGGGTGAAGGAGAGGGGTGTGGGTGAGGGAGAGGGGTGTGGGTGAAGGAGAGGGGTGTGGGTGAGGGAGAGGGGTGTGCGTGAGCGAGGGAGAGGGGTGTGGGTGAGGGAGAGGGGTGTGGGTGAGGGAGAGGGGTGTGCGTGAGTGAGGGAGAGGGGTGTGGGTGAGGGAGAGAGGTGTGTGAGGGAGAGGGGTGTGGGTGAGTGAGGGAGAGGGGTGTGGGTGAGTGAGGGAGAGGGGTGTGGGTGAGGGAGAGAGGTGTGTGAGGGAGAGGGGTGTGGGTGAGCGAGGGAGAGGGGTGTGGGTGTGTGAGGGAGAGGGGTGTGGGTGAGTGAGGGAGAGAGGTGTGTGAGGGAGAGGGGTGTGCGTGAAGGAGGGAGAGAGGTGGGTGAGGGAGAGGGGTGTGAGTGAGGGAGAGGGGTGTGGGTGAAGGAGGGAGAGAGGTGTGTGAGGGAGAGGGGTGTGAGTGAGGGAGAGGGGTGTGGGTGAGTGAGGGAGAGGGGTGTGGGTGAGTGAGGGAGAGGGGTGTGGGTGAGGGAGAGGGGTGTGGGTGAAGGAGAGGGGTGTGAGTGAGGGAGAGGGGTGTGGGTGAGGGAGAGGGGTGTGGGTGAGGGAGAGGGGTGTGCGTGAGTGAGGGAGAGGGGTGTGGGTGAGGGAGAGGGGTGTGGGTGAGGGAGAGGGGTGTGGGTGAGGGAGAGGGGTGTGGGTGAGCGAGGGAGAGGGGTGTGAGTGAAGGAGAGGGGTGTGGGTGAGGGAGAGAGGTGTGCGTGAGTGAGGGAGAGGGGTGTGGGTGAGGGAGAGGGGTGTGGGTGAGTGAGGGAGAGGGGTGTGGGTGAGTGAGGGAGAGGGGTGTGGGTGAGGGAGAGGGGTGTGGGTGGGTGAGGGAGAGAGGTGTGTGAGGGAGAGGGGTGTGGGTGAAGGAGAGGGAGTGGTGTGTGAGGGAGATGGGTGTGGGTGAGCGAGGGAGAGGGGTGTGGGTGAGGGAGAGAGGTGTGTGAGGGAGAGGGGTGTGTGTGAGGGGAGAGAGGTGTGTGAGGGAGAGGGGTGTGGGTGAAGGAGAGGGGTGTGGGTGAGGGAGATGGGTGTGGGTGAGCGAGGGAGAGGGGTGTGGGTGAGGGAGAGAGGTGTGTGAGGGAGAGGGGTGTGCGTGAGTGAGGGAGAGGGGTGTGGGTGAAGGAGAGGGGTGTGGGTGAGGGAGAGGGGTGTGGGTGAGGGAGAGGGGTGTGGGTGAGGGAGAGGGGTGTGGGTGAGTGAGGGAGAGGGGTGTGAGTGAGGGAGAGGGGTGTGGGTGAGGGAGAGGGGTGTGAGTGAGGGAGAGGGGTGTGGGTGAGGGAGAGGGGTGTGGGTGAGGGAGAGGGGTGTGGGTGAAGGAGAGAGGTGTGGGTGAGGGAGAGGGGTGTGGGTGAGTGAAGGAGAGGGGTGTGGGTGAGTGAGGGAGAGGGGTGTGGGTGAGGGAGAGAGGTGTGTGAGGGAGAGGGGTGTGGGTGAGCGAGGGAGAGGGGTGTGGGTGAGTGAGGGAGAGGGGTGTGTGTGAGGGAGAGAGGTGTGTGAGGGAGAGGGGTGTGTGTGAGGGAGAGAGGTGGGTGAGGGAGAGGGGTGTGGGTGAGGGAGAGGGGTGTGTGTGAGGGAGAGGGGTGTGTGTGAGGGAGAGGGGTGTGGGTGAAGGAGGGAGAGAGGTGTGTGAGGGAGAGGGGTGTGAGTGAGGGAGAGGGGTGTGGGTGAGTGAGGGAGAGAGGTGTGTGAGGGAGAGGGGTGTGAGTGAGGGAGAGGGGTGTGGGTGGGTGAAGGAGAGGGGTGTGGGTGAGGGAGAGGGGTGTGGGTGAGGGAGAGGGGTGTGGGTGAAGGAGAGGGGTGTGAGTGAGGGAGAGGGGTGTGGGTGAGGGAGAGGGGTGTGGGTGAGGGAGAGGGGTGTGCGTGAGTGAGGGAGAGGGGTGTGGGTGAGGGAGAGGGGTGTGGGTGAGGGAGAGGGGTGTGGGTGAGGGAGAGGGGTGTGCGTGAGTGAGGGAGAGGGGTGTGGGTGAGGGAGAGGGGTGTGGGTGAGGGAGAGGGGTGTGGGTGAGGGAGAGGGGTGTGCGTGAGTGAGGGAGAGGGGTGTGAGTGAGGGAGAGGGGTGTGGGTGAGGGAGAGGGGTGTGAGTGAAGGAGAGGGGTGTGGGTGAGGGAGAGAGGTGTGCGTGAGTGAGGGAGAGGGGTGTGGGTGAGGGAGAGGGGTGTGGGTGAGTGAGGGAGAGGGGTGTGGGTGAGTGAGGGAGGGGTGTAGGTGGGCGAGGGAGAGGGGTGTGGGTGAGGGAGAGAGGTGTGGGTGAGGGAGAGGGGTGTGGGTGAGCGAGGGAGAGGGGTGTGGGTGAGGGAGAGGGGTGTGGGTGAAGGAGAGGGGTGTGGGTGAGCGAGGGAGAGGGGTGTGGGTGAGGGAGAGGGGTGTGGGTGAGGGAGAGGGGTGTGGGTGAGTGAGGGAGAGGGGTGTGGGTGGGTGAGGGAGAGGGGTGTGCGTGAGTGAGGGAGAGGGGTGTGGGTGAAGGAGAGGGGTGTGGGTGGGAGAGGGAGAGGGGTGTGAGTGAGTGAGGGAGAGGGGTGTGGGTGAGGGAGAGGAGTGTGGGCGAGGGAGAGGGGTGTGGGTGGGCGAGGGAGAGGGGTGTGGGTGGGAGAGGGAGAGGGGTGTGGGTGGGCGAGGGAGAGGGGTGTGGGTGGGCGAGGGAGAGGGGTGTGGGTGGGAGAGGGAGAGGGGTGTGGGTGGGAGAGGGAGAGGGGTGTGGGTGAGCGAGGGAGAGGGGTGTGGGTGGGCGAGGGAGAGGGGTGTGGGTGGGCGAGGGAGAGGGGTGTGGGTGGGCGAGGGAGAGGGGTGTGGGTGAGCGAGGGAGAGGGGTGTGGGTGGGTGAGGGAGAGGGGTGTGTGAGGGAGAGGGGTGTGAGTGAGGGAGAGGGGTGTGGGTGGGTGAAGGAGAGAGGTGTGGGTGAGGGAGAGGGGTGTGGGTGAGGGAGAGGGGTGTGGGTGGGTGAAGGAGAGGGGTGTGGGTGAGGGAGAGGGGTGTGGGTGAGCGAGGGAGAGGGGTGTGGGTGAAGGAGAGGGGTGTGAGTGAGGGAGAGGGGTGTGGGTGAGGGAGAGGGGTGTGGGTGAGGGAGAGGGGTGTGCGTGAGTGAGGGAGAGGGGTGTGGGTGAGGGAGAGGGGTGTGGGTGAGGGAGAGGGGTGTGGGTGAAGGAGAGGGGTGTGGGTGAGGGAGAGAGGTGTGGGTGGGTGAGGGAGAGAGGTGTGGGTGAGGGAGAGGGGTGTGGGTGAGGGAGAGGGGTGTGGGTGAGTGAGGGAGAGGGGTGTGGGTGAGGGAGAGGGGTGTGGGCGAGGGAGAGGGGTGTGGGCGAGGGAGAGGGGTGTGAGTGAGGGAGAGGGGTGTGGGTGAGGGAGAGGGGTGTGGGCGAGGGAGAGGGGTGTGAGTGAAGGAGAGGGGTGTGGGTGAGGGAGAGAGGTGTGGGTGGGTGAGGGAGAGAGGTGTGGGTGAGGGAGAGGGGTGTGAGTGAGGGAGAGGGGTGTGGGTGAGTGAGGGAGAGTGGGTGTGTGAGGGAGAGGGGTGTGGGTGAGTGAGGGAGGGGTGTAGGTGGGCGAGGGAGAGGGGTGTGGGTGAGGGAGAGAGGTGTGGGTGAGGGAGAGGGGTGTGGGTGAGCGAGGGAGAGGGGTGTGGGTGAGGGAGAGAGGTGTGTGAGGGAGAGGGGTGTGGGTGGGCGAGGGAGAGGGGTGTGGGTGAGCGAGGGAGAGGGGTGTGGGTGAAGGAGAGGGGTGTGGGTGAGCGAGGGAGAGGGGTGTGGGTGAGGGAGAGGGGTGTGGGTGAGGGAGAGGGGTGTGGGTGAGTGAGGGAGAGGGGTGTGGGTGGGTGAGGGAGAGGGGTGTGAGTGAGTGAGGGAGAGGGGTGTGGGTGAGGGAGAGGAGTGTGGGCGAGGGAGAGGGGTGTGGGTGGGCGAGGGAGAGGGGTGTGGGTGGGAGAGGGAGAGGGGTGTGGGTGGGCGAGGGAGAGGGGTGTGGGTGGGCGAGGGAGAGGGGTGTGGGTGGGCGAGGGAGAGGGGTGTGGGTGGGAGAGGGAGAGGGGTGTGGGTGGGCGAGGGAGAGGGGTGTGGGTGAGCGAGGGAGAGGGGTGTGGGTGGGCGAGGGAGAGGGGTGTGGGTGGGCGAGGGAGAGGGGTGTGGGTGAGCGAGGGAGAGGAGTGTGGGTGAGCGAGGGAGAGGGGTGTGGGTGAGTGAGGGAGAGGGGTGTGGGTGGGTGAGGGAGAGGGGTGTGGGTGAGGGAGAGGGGTGTGGGTGAAGGAGAGGGGTGTGCGTGAGTGAGGGAGAGGGGTGTGGGTGGGTGAGGGAGAGGGGTGTGGGTGAAGGAGAGGGGTGTGCGTGAGTGAGGGAGAGGGGTGTGGGTGGGTGAGGGAGAGGGGTGTGCGTGAGTGAGGGAGAGGGGTGTGGGTGAGGGAGAGGGGTGTGGGTGGGTGAGGGAGAGGGGTGTGGGTGAGGGAGAGGGGTGTGCGTGAGGGAGAGGGGTGTGGGTGAGGGAGAGGGGTGTGGGTGGGTGAGGGAGAGGGGTGTGGGTGGGTGAAGGAGAGGGGTGTGGGTGGGTGAAGGAGAGATGTGTGGGTGAGTGGGGTGGGGGTGTGAGGGAGAGGGGTGTGGGTGTGGGAGGGAGAGGGGTGTGGGTGAGGGAGAGGGGTGTGGGTGAGGGAGAGGGGTGTGGGTGAGCGAGGGAGAGGGGTGTGGGTGAGGGAGAGGGGTGTGGGTGAGGGAGAGGGGTGTGCGTGAGCGAGGGAGAGGGGTGTGGGTGAGGGAGAGGGGTGTGGGTGAAGGAGAGGGGTGTGGGTGAGGGAGAGGGGTGTGGGTGAGGGAGAGGGGTGTGCGTGAGCGAGGGAGAGGGGTGTGTGTGAGGGAGAGGGGTGTGGGTGATGGAGAGGGGTGTGGGTGAAGGAGAGAGGTGTGGGTGAGGGAGAGGGGTGTGGGTGAGGGAGAGGGGTGTGGGTGAAGGAGAGGGGTGTGGGTGAGGGAGGAGAGGGGTGTGGGTGAGGGAGAGGGGTGTGGGTGAGTGAGGGAGAGGGGTGTGGGTGAGGGAGAGGGGTGTGGGTGAGGGAGAGGGGTGTGGGTGAGGGAGAGGGGTGTGGGTGAGGGAGAGGGGTGTGGGTGAGGGAGAGGGGTGTGGGTGAGGGAGAGGGGTGTGGGTGAGGGAGAGGGGTGTGGGTGAGTGAGGGAGAGGGGTGTGGGTGGGTGAGGGAGAGGGGTGTGGGTGAGTGAGGGAGAGGGGTGTGGGTGAGGGAGAGGGGTGTGGGTGAGGGAGAGGGGTGTGGGTGAGGAGAGGGGTGTGGGTGAGGAGAGGGGTGTGGGTGAGGGAGAGGGGTGTGGGTGAGGGAGAGGGGTGTGGTGTGGGGAGGAGAGGGGTGTGTGAGGGAGAGGGGTGTGGGTGAGGGAGAGGGGTGTGGGTGAGGGAGAGGGGTGTGCGTGAGCGAGGGAGAGGGGTGTGGGTGAGGGAGAGGGGTGTGGGTGAGGGAGAGGGGTGTGCGTGAGTGAGGGAGAGAGTGTGGGTGAGTGAGGGAGAGGGGTGTGGGTGAGCGAGGGAGAGGGGTGTGGGTGAGTGAGGGAGAGGGGTGTGGGTGAGGGAGAGGGGTGTGGGTGAGGAGAGAGGTGTGGGTGAGGGAGAGGGGTGTGGGTGAGGAGGGAGAGGGGTGTGGGGAGGGAGAGGGGTGTGGTGAGTGAGGGAGAGGGGTGTGGGTGAGGAGGGAGAGGGGTGTGGTGAGGGAGAGGGTGGGTGAGGGAGAGGGGTGTGGTGAGGTGAGGGGGGTGTGGGTGAGGAGAGAGGGGTGTGGGTGAGGGAGAGGGGTGTGGGTGAGGAGAGGGGGTGGGGAGGGGAGGGGGGTGGGCGAGGGAGAGGGGTGTGGGTGAGGGAGAGGGTGTGGGTGGGGAGGGAGAGGGGTGTGGGTGAGCGAGGGAGGGGTGTGGGTGGGAGGGAGAGGGGTGTGGGTGAGCGAGGGAGAGGGGTGTGGGTGAGTGAGGGAGAGGGGTGTGGGTGGGCGAGGGAGAGGGGTGTGGGTGGGCGAGGGAGAGGGGTGTGGGTGAGGGAGAGGGGTGTGGGTGAGGGAGAGGGGTGTGGGTGAGCGAGGGAGAGGGGTGTGGGTGAGGGAGAGGGGTGTGGGTGAGGGAGAGGGGTGTGGGTGAGCGAGGGAGAGGGGGTGTGGGTGAGGGAGGAGAGAGGGGTGTGCGTGAGTGAGGGAGAGGGGTGTGGGTGAGGGAGAGGGGTGTGGGTGAGGGAGAGGGGTGTGGGTGAGGGAGAGGGGTGTGGGTGAGGGAGAGGGGTGTGGGTGAGGGAGAGGGGTGTGGGTGAAGAGGAGGTGTGGGTGAGGAGGGAGAGGGGTGTGGGTGAGGGAGAGGGGTGTGGGTGAGGGAGGGGGTGTGGGTGAGGGAGAGGGGTGTGGGGCGAGGGAGAGGGGTGTGGGCGAGGGAGAGGGGTGTGGGTGGCGAGGGAGAGGGGTGTGGGTGGGCGAGGGAGAGGGGTGTGGGTGAGTGAGGGAGAGGGGTGTGGGTGGGCGAGGGAGAGGGGTGTGGGTGAAGGGAGAGGGGTGTGAGTGGGCGAGGGAGAGGGGTGTGGGTGGGCGAGGGAGAGGGGTGTGGGCGAGGGAGAGGGGTGTGGGTGAGCGAGGGAGAGGGGTGTGGGTGGGCGAGGGAGAGGGGTGTGGGTGAGTGAAGGAGAGGGGTGTGGGTGGGCGAGGGAGAGGGGTGTGGGTGGGCGAGGGAGAGGGGTGTGAGTGAGTGAGGGAGAGGGGTGTGGGTGAGTGAGGGAGGGGTGTAGGTGGGCGAGGGAGAGGGGTGTGGTTGGGCGAGGGAGAGGGGTGTGGGTGGGCGAGGGAGAGAGGTGTGGGTGAGGGAGAGGGGTGTGGGTGGGCGAGGGAGAGGGGTGTGGGTGGGCGAGGGAGAGGGGTGTGGGTGGGCGAGGGAGAGGGGTGTGGGTGGGCGAGGGAGAGAGGTGTGGGCGAGGGAGAGGGGTGTGGGCGAGGGAGAGGGGTGTGGGTGAAGGAGAGGGGTGTGAGTGAGGGAGAGGGGTGTGGGTGAGGGAGAGGGGTGTGGGTGAGGGAGAGGGGTGTGAGTGAGTGAGGGAGAGGGGTGTGGGTGGGTGAGGGAGAGGGGTGTGGGTGGGTGAGGGAGAGGGGTGTGTGTGAGTGAGGGAGAGGGGTGTGGGTGAGTGAGGGAGAGGGGTGTGGGTGGGTGAGGGAGAGGGGTGTGAGTGAGGGAGAGGGGTGTGGGCGAGGGAGAGGGGTGTGGGTGGGTGAGGGAGAGGGGTGTGGGTGAGGGAGAGGGGTGTGGGTGGGTGAGGGAGAGGGGTGTGAGTGAGGGAGAGGGGTGTGGGCGAGGGAGAGGGGTGTGGGTGAAGGAGAGGGGAGGGGTGTGAGTGAGTGAGGGAGAGGGGTGTGGGTGAGTGAGGGAGGGGTGTAGGTGGGCGAGGGAGAGGGGTGTGGTTGGGCGAGGGAGAGGGGTGTGGGTGGGCGAGGGAGAGAGGTGTGGGTGAGGGAGAGGGGTGTGGGTGGGCGAGGGAGAGGGGTGTGGGTGGGCGAGGGAGAGGGGTGTGGGTGGGCGAGGGAGAGGGGTGTGGGTGGGCGAGGGAGAGGGGGGAGGTGTGGGCGAGGGAGAGGGGTGTGGGCGAGGGAGAGGGGTGTGGGTGAAGGAGAGGGGTGTGAGTGAGGGAGAGGGGTGTGGGTGAGGGAGAGGGGTGTGAGTGAGGGAGAGGGGTGTGAGTGAGGGAGAGGGGTGTGGGTGAAGGAGAGGGGTGTGAGTGAGGGAGAGGGGTGTGGGTGGGTGAGGGAGAGGGGTGTGGGTGAGGGAGAGGGGTGTGGGTGTGTGAGGGAGAGGGGTGTGGGTGAGGGAGAGGGGTGTGGGTGAGGGAGAGGGGTGTGGGTGAGGGAGAGGGGTGTGGGTGAGGGAGAGGGGTGTGAGTGAGGGAGAGGGGTGTGGGTGGGTGAGGGAGAGGGGTGTGGGTGGGTGAGGTAGAGGGGGGTGTGTGAGTGAGGGAGAGGGGTGTGGGTGGGTGAGGGAGAGGGGTGTGAGTGAGGGAGAGGGGTGTGGGCGAGGGAGAGCGGTGTGGGTGGGTGAGGGAGAGGGGTGTGGGTGAGGGAGAGGGGTGTGGGTGGGTGAGGGAGAGGGGTGTGAGTGAGGGAGAGGGGTGTGGGCGAGGGAGAGGGGTGTGGGTGAAGGAGAGGGGTGTGGGTGAGTGAGGGAGAGGGGTGTGGGTGGGCGAGGGAGAGGGGTGTGGGTGGGCGAGGGAGAGGGGTGTGGGTGAAGGAGAGGGGTGTGCGTGAGTGAGGGAGAGGGGTGTGGGTGAGCGAGGGAGAGGGGTGTGGGTGGGCGAGGGAGAGGGGTGTGGGTGGGCGAGGTAGAGGGGTGTGGGTGAGCGAGGGAGAGGGGTGTGGGTGGGCGAGGGAGGGGTGTGGGTGAGTGAGGGAGAGGGGTGTGGGTGGGCGAGGGAGAGGGGTGTGGGTGAAGGAGAGGGGTGTGGGTGGGCGAGGGAGAGGGGTGTGGGTGAGTGAGGGAGAGGGGTGTAGGTGGGCGAGGGAGAGGGGTGTGGGTGGGCGAGGGAGGGGTGTGGGTGGGAGAGGGAGAGGGGTGTGGGTGAGTGAGGGAGAGGGGTGTGGGTGGGAGAGGGAGAGGGGTGTGGGTGAGTGAGGGAGAGGGGTGTGGGTGGGAGAGGGAGAGGGGTGTGGGTGAGTGAGGGAGGGGTGTAGGTGGGCGAGGGAGAGGGGTGTGGGTGGGCGAGGGAGGGGTGTGGGTGGGAGAGGGAGAGGGGTGTGGGTGAGTGAGGGAGAGGGGTGTGGGTGAGTGAGGGAGAGGGGTGTGGGTGAGTGAGGGAGAGGGGTGTGGGTGAGCGAGGGAGAGGGGTGTGGGTGGGCGAGGGAGAGGGGTGTGGGTGAGCGAGGGAGAGGGGTGTGGGTGAGCGAGGGAGAGGGGTGTGGGTGAGCGAGGGAGAGGGGTGTGGGTGGGCGAGGGAGAGGGGTGTGGGTGAGCGAGGGAGAGGGGTGTGGGTGAGCGAGGGAGAGGGGTGTGGGTGAGCGAGGGAGAGGGGTGTGGGTGGGCGAGGGAGGGGTGTGGGTGAGTGAGGGAGAGGGGTGTGGGTGAGCGAGGGAGAGGGGTGTGGGTGAGTGAGGGAGAGGGGTGTGGGTGGGCGAGGGAGAGGGGTGTGGGTGAAGGAGAGGGGTGTGGGTGGGCGAGGGAGAGGGGTGTGGGTGAAGGAGAGGGGTGTGGGTGGGCGAGGGAGAGGGGTGTGGGTGGGCGAGGGAGAGGGGTGTGGGTGAAGGAGAGGGGTGTGGGTGAGTGAGGGAGAGGGGTGTAGGTGGGCGAGGGAGAGGGGTGTGGGTGAGTGAGGGAGAGGGGTGTGGGTGGGCGAGGGAGAGGGGTGTGGGTGAAGGAGAGGGGTGTGGGTGAGTGAGGGAGAGGGGTGTAGGTGGGCGAGGGAGAGGGGTGTGGGTGGGCGAGGGAGGGGTGTGGGTGGGAGAGGGAGAGGGGTGTGGGTGAGTGAGGGAGAGGGGTGTGGGTGAGTGAGGGAGGGGTGTGGGTGGGAGAGGGAGAGGGGTGTGGGTGAGCGAGGGAGAGGGGTGTGGGTGAGCGAGGGAGAGGAGTGTGGGTGAGGGAGAGGGGTGTGGGTGGGCGAGGGAGAGGGGTGTGGGTGAGCGAGGGAGAGGGGTGTGGGTGGGCGAGGGAGAGTGGTGTGAGTGGGCGAGGGAGAGGGGTGTGGGTGAGTGAGGGAGAGGGGTGTGAGTGAGGGAGAGGGGTGTGGGTGAGTGAGGGAGAGGTGTGGGTGAGGGAGAGGGGTGTGAGTGGGCGAGGGAGAGGGATGTGGGTGAGCGAGGGAGAGGGGTGTGGGTGAGTGAGGGAGAGGGGTGTGAGTGAGGGAGAGGGGTGTGGGTGAGTGAGGGAGAGGTGTGGGTGAGGGAGAGGGGTGTGAGTGGGCGAGGGAGAGGGGTGTGGGTGGGCGAGGGAGAGGGGTGTGAGTGGGTGAGGGAGAGGGGTGTGAGTGGGTGAGGGAGAGGGGTGTGAGTGGGCGAGGGAGAGGTGTGTAGGTGAGTGAGGGAGAGGGGTGTGAGTGAGGGAGAGGGGTGTGGGTGAGTGAGGGAGAGGTGTGGGTGAGGGAGAGGTGTGGGTGAGGGAGAGGGGTGTGAGTGGGCGAGGGAGAGGGATGTGGGTGAGCGAGGGAGAGGGGTGTGAGTGGGCGAGGGAGAGGGGTGTGAGTGAGTGAGGGAGAGGGGTGTGGGTGAGTGAGGGAGAGGGGTGTGAGTGAGGGAGAGGGGTGTGGGTGAGTGAGGGAGAGGTGTGGGTGAGGGAGAGGTGTGGGTGAGGGAGAGGGGTGTGAGTGGGCGAGGGAGAGGGATGTGGGTGAGCGAGGGAGAGGGGTGTGAGTGGGCGAGGGAGAGGGGTGTGAGTGAGTGAGGGAGAGGGGTGTGGGTGAGGGAGAGGGGTGTGAGTGGGCGAGGGAGAGGGGTGTGGGTGAGTGAGGGAGAGGGATGTGGGTGAGCGAGGGAGAGGGGTGTGGGTGGGCGAGGGAGAGGGGTGTGAGTGAGTGAGGGAGAGGGGTGTGGGTGAGGGAGAGGAGTGTGGGTGAGGGAGAGGGGTGTGAGTAGGCGAGGGAGAGGGATGTGGGTGAGCGAGGGAGAGGGGTGTGGGTGGGCGAGGGAGAGGGGTGTGAGTGGGTGAGGGAGAGGGGTGTGAGTGGGTGAGGGAGAGGGGTGTGGGTGAGTGAGGGAGAGGAGTGTGAGTGGGCAAGGGAGAGGGGTGTGGGTGAGGGAGAGGTGTGTGGGTGAGGGAGAGGGGTGTGAGTGGGTGAGGGAGAGGTGTGTGAGTGGGCGAGGGAGAGGGATGTGGGTGAGCGAGGGAGAGGGGTGTGAGTGAGTGAGGGAGAGGGGTGTGGGTGAGGGAGAGGAGTGTGGGTGAGGGAGAGGGGTGTGAGTAGGCAAGGGAGAGGGATGTGGGTGAGCGAGGGAGAGGGGTGTGGGTGGGCGAGGGAGAGGGGTGTGAGTGGGTGAGGGAGATGGGTGTGAGTGGGTGAGGGAGAGGAGTGTGAGTGGGCAAGGGAGAGGGGTGTGGGTGAGGGAGAGGGGTGTGAGTGGGTGAGAGAGAAGGGTGTGGGTGGGTGAGGGAGAGGGGTGTGGTAGGTGAGGGAGAGGGGTGTGGGTGAGTGAGGGAGAGGGGTGAGGGTGAGGGAGAGGAAGGGGAGGGTGAAGGGGAACAGGAGCTGGCATGGGTGAGTGGGAGGGATGAGGGAGATGGATGGAGACAGAGTTTGAAGGAGATTGGAAGGTGAGGAGGAGGGTTGGGGGGAAAGGACCTGGGGGAAGGGGAAGGGGGTTAAGAGGGCAGGGGCAGAAGGGCATGGGGGAGGAAGGGCGGGGAAGAAGTGAGGTTGAGGGGGAGAGGTTGAGGGGTGAGGGGTGAGGCAATGGGGAGTGGCAAGGGCTGAGGGAGAGGGAGAGGGAGAGGTGGGTGGAGTGTAGAGGGAAGGTGGGGTGAGGGGACGGTGGGAGGAGGGGGGGACAGTGAAGGGAGGGAGGGTAGAGGGTGGGGGAGGGGAGGGAAGGCATGGGGAAGGTGAGGGGAGGGGTAGGGGGAAGGTGGGGTAGGGGGACGGTAGTGGGAGGGGAGGGAGGGTAGAGGGATGGTGGGGGAGGGGAGGGGTTGGGGGAAGGTGGGAGGAGGGGAGGGTAAGGTGGGAGGAGGGGAGGGGGACAGTAGGGAGAGGGGAGAGGGACGGTGGGAGGAGGGGACAGGGGTGAGGGAGGGGACGGGGTGAAGGTGAGGAAGGGATTGCGAAAGGGGGTGGGGACCTCAATGGATGCGGTCAGGCTTCTGGCTGTCGGACTTACTTGGTGACGATGCCGATCTTGACACCGAAAACTCCGTGTTGCCGGCGCGACGGGGTTCGCCGGAGACTCAGGTCCCGGCTGCTGAACTTGAGCGAAAGCAGCACCTCCACCTGCCGTCACCAGAGAGTGGGGTGAGGGCCTGGAACCCGATCCCCTCACACCCCATACTGATCTGACCCCAACCCAACCCCCCAACCCTTGACCCTTCACCCCACCCCAACTGCTGACCTCTTCCTAAACCAACCCACCCCAATACGTGGCAAATTGAGCGTGGTTTTCTTCAGGGAAAATCCTGCCTGACGAACCTGTCGGAATTCTTTGAGGAGATTACAAGTAGGATAGATAAAGAGGATGAAATGGATGTGGTACATTTGGACTTTCAGAAGGCCTTTGACAAGATTACACACGTGAGGTTACTTACCAAGTTAAGAGCCCATGGTATTACAGGAAAGTTACTAACATGGTTAGAGCATTAGCTGATTAGTAGGAGGCAGTGAGTGGGAATAAAGGGATCCTTATCTGGTTGGCTGCCAGTAGCTGGTGGTGTTCCGCAGGGGTCAGTGTTGGGACTGCTTTTTATGCTGTATGTCAATGACTTTTGGAGAAGAGGAGTTCGGTGGGTAATACCGTTCCGCCTGACTGGAAGTGCACTGAGAGCGGTAAGCGTAAAGGAGTGGGGTGCTTACTGATCTGGTTAACAACGGATGGTGCAATCTGGGGCATATTACGATCGAGGAATGTGTTTCCAGACTGGATATTGAACATTTTACTGTTGGACTTCGGCCACATTCCACCGAAATACAACACTTGGCGGCAGGGAGGTCGTTCCTCCTGTGGAGGATCAGACACCCTGAGCCAATAGACTGGTCCTGGACTTATTTTCCATCTGGCATAGTTTGCATTTTGTAGTTTGATTGTTGGGGGTTTTGTATTGCTATATTTATGCTCTATTCTTGGTTGGTGCGGCTGTAACGAAACCAAATTTCCCTCGGGATTAATAAAGTATATCTATCTATTTATCTATATCTATCTATCTATTTATATGATGGAATAAGTGGCTTTGTTGCCAAGTTTGCAGATGATACGAAGATTGGTGGAGGGGCAGGTAGTGTTGAGGAAACAGGTAGGCTGCAGTGGAGCTTAGACAGATTAGGAGAATGGGCAAGAAAGCAGCAAATGAAATACAGTGTTGGAAACTGCATGGTCATGCACTTTGGTAGTAGAAATAAATGTAAAGACTATTTTCTAAACAGGGAGAAAATCCAAAAATCTGAGATGCAAAGGGACTTGGGAGTCCTTGTGCAGAACACTCTAAAGGTTAACTTGCAGGTTGAGTCAGTGGTGAGGAAGGCAAATGCCTTGTTAGTGTTCATTTCAAGAGGTCTAGAATACAAGAGCAAGGATGTGATGCTGAGGCTTTATAAGGCACTGGTGAGGCCTCACCTTGAGTATTGTGAACAGTTTTGGGCCCCTCATCTTAGAAAAGATGTGCTGGCATTGGAGAGGGTCCAGAGGAGGTTCATAAGGATGATTCTGGGAATGAAAGGGTTATCGTACGAGGAACGTTTGATAGCTCTGGGTCAGAAGGATGGGGGGGGGAGGGGATTTCATTGAAACCTTTCGAATGTAGAAAGATTAGACAGAGTAGATGTGGAAAGGGTGTTTCCCATAGTGGTAGAGTCTAGGACAAGAGGACACAGCCTCAGGATAGAGGGGCTCCCTTTCAAAACAGCGATGTGGAGAAATTTCTTTAGCCAAAGGGTGGTGAATTAGTGGAATTTGTTGCCACATGCAGCTGTGGAGGCCAGGTCATTGGGTGTATTTAAGGCAGAGATTGACAGGTTCTTGACTGAACTTGGCATCAAAGGTTACGGGGAGAAGGCCGGGAACCGGGGTTGAGGAGAAGATTAAAAAGAGAGGATCAGCCATGATTGAATGGCAGAGCAGACTTGATGGGCCAGATGGCCTAATTTTACTCGTATCTTATGGTCTAATTTCTGATTCCATCCCGAACTGAACCCGGTCTGACCCATATCTAACATCACCTCAACCTGACTCCCTCCCGACCACTGTCCCGACCTGACCCCTGACCCCTGACCCGCAGCCCGACCTGACCCAGATCCAGCCTGACCACTTCCTAAAACTCACCTCCAACCCAAGGCTGACCCTGATCCCTCAACCTGCCCTGTGACCCCAGCAGAAACCTCAACCTGACCACAGACACAGCCACTGTCCCCACTCCCTTCCTCACCCCACTATCCCTAGCGTCAGACTCACCCCATTCATCTCCAGGGTTGCCGGCTGCCAGTTGCGACTCTGGGCCAATGTGGCGTCCAACTGTGAGCAACAGGGTGGGTCAGACAGGGAGCATCAGAGAACGGTCTCAACCTCCAACACTGACACACACACACTCACACACCCTCTTGTACACTCACTCACACACACACACACTCATACTCACGCTAACACACACTCACTTATACTCACACTGATACACACACACACGTGCACTGACAGACACACTCATACTCACGGGTGTGAGGTGTCGGGTGACACTGTGGAGGCGACGGGTGACGCTGGGGAGGGATGGATGACACTGGGGGGGACGCGTGAAGCTGGGGAGGGATGGATGACGCTGGGGGGGACGGGTGACACTGGGGAGGGACGGATGAGGGATGACGGGTGACGCTAGGGTGGACGGGTGAAGCTGGGGAGAGATGGATGACGCTGGGGGGGACGGATGACGCTGGGGGGGACGGATGTGGGATGACGGGTGACGCTGGGGGGACGGGTGAAGCTGGGGAGAGATGGATGACGCTGGGGGGGACGGATGTGGGATGACGGGTGACGCTGGGGGGACGGGTGAAGCTGGGGAGAGATGGATGACGCTGGGGGGGACGGATGTGGGATGACGGGTGACGCTGGGGATGACGGGTGAAGCTGGGGAGGGATGGATGACGCTGGGGGGGGACGGATGACGCTGGGGGGGTCGGATGACGCTGGGGGGGATGGATGTGGGATGACGGGTGACGCTGGGGAGGGATGGATGACGCTGGGGGGGACGGATGTGGGATGACGGGTGACGCTGGGGAGGGATGGATGACGCTGGGGGGGACGGATGTGAGATGACGGGTGACGCTGGGGAGGGATGGATGACGCTGGGGGGACGGATGTGGGATGACGGGTGACGCTGGGGGGGATGGGTGAAGCTGGGGAGGGATGGATGACGCTGGGGGGGACGGATGACGCTGGGGGGACGGATGTGGGATGACGGGTGACGCTGGGGGGGATGGGTGAAGCTGGGGAGGGATGGATGACGCTGGGGGGGGACGGATGACGCTGGGGGGGACGGATGTGGGATGACGGGTGACGCTGGGGGGACGGGTGAAGCTGGGGAGGGATGGATGACGCTGGGGAGGGATGGATGACGCTGGGGGGGACGGATGACGCTGGGGAGGGACGGATGAGGGATGACGGGTGACGCTGGGGAGGGATGGATGATGCTGGGGGGGACGGATGACGCTGGGGGGGATGGATGTGGGATGATGGGTGACGCTGGGGGGGGACGGATGACGCTGGGGAGGGACGGATGAGGGATGACGGGTGACGCTGGGGGGGACGGGTGACACTGGGGGGGACGGATGAGGGATGATGGGTGTGGCGGGTGAGTGCTGAGGGTTGGGGAGACCCTGGGGGGTGCAGGGCTGTAACTCACCTGCACCTGCCCTTTACCCATGATGGTGTCGACAATTTCATTGTCACCCTTGTTGAGCTTCAGTTTGTCGAGGGATTTCTCGTAACAGAGAACGCGGAGCCACTGTGAACCTTCCAGCTCGATCTCAAACTCCTGCAGGGGGATGAGGGAAAGTCACATCCACACCCCCATCCCTCAACCTACCCCACCCCTCCTCCTGCCCCTCACCTCCACCCTTCCTCCCTCACTCCCCCCCGACTCCCCGACCCTCACTCCCCCCAACTCTCTGACCCTCACTCCTCCCAACACCCCAACCCTCACTCTCCCAACACTCCGACCCTCACTCCCCCTGACTCCCCGACCCTCACTCCTCCCAACACCCTGACCCTCACTCCTCCCAACACCCCGACCTTCACTCCTCCCAACTCCCCGACCCTCACTCCCCCCGACTCCCCGACCCTCACTTCCCCCGACTCCCCGACCCTCACTTCCCCCGACTCCCCCCAACTCTCTGATCCTCACTCCTCCCAACACCCCAACCCTCACTCCCCCAACACTCCGACCCTCACTCCCTCCGACTCCCTGACCCACACTCCTCCCAACTCCCCGACCCTCACTCCTCCCAACTCCCCGACCCTCACTCCTCCCAACACCCCGACCCTCACTCCTCCCAACTCCCCGACCCTCACTCCTCCCAACACTCCGACCCTCACTCCCTCCGACTCCCCGACCCACACTCCTCCCAACTCCCCGACCTTCACTCCTCCCAACTCCCCAACCCTCACTCCTCCCAACACCCCAACCCTCACTCTCCCAACACTCCGACCCTCACTCCCCCTGACTCCCCGACCCTCACTCCTCCCAACACCCTGACCCTCACTCCTCCCCCAACACCCCGACCTTCACTCCTCCCAACTCCCCAACCCTCACTCCTCCCAACACCCTGACCCTCACTCCCCCCGACTCCCCGACCCTCACTTCCCCCGACTCCCTGACCCTCACTTCCCCCGACTCCCCCAACTCTCTGATCCTCACTCCTCCCAACACCCCAACCCTCACTCCCCCAACACTCCGACCCTCACTCCCTCCGACTCCCCGACCCACACTCCTCCCAACTCCCCGACCCTCACTCCTCCCAACACCCCGACCCTCACTCCTCCCAACACCCCGACCCTCACTCCTCCCAACTCCCCGACCCTCACTCCTCCCAACACCCCGACCCTCACTCCTCCCAACTCCCCGACCCTCACTCCTCCCAACACCCCAACCCTCACTCCCCCAACACTCCGACCATCACTCCCCCAACACTCCGACCCTCACTCCCTCCGACTCCCCGACCCTCACTCCTCCCAACACCCCGACCCTCACTCCTCCCAACTCCCCGACCCTCACTCCTCCCAACACCCCAACCCTCACTCCCCCAACACTCCGACCATCACTCCCCCAACACTCCGACCCTCACTCCCTCCGACTCCCCGACCCACACTCCTCCCAACTCCCCGACCCACACTCCTCCCAACTCCCCAACCCTCACTCCTCCCAACACCCCGACCCTCACTCTCCCAACACTCCGACCCTCACTCCCCCGACTCCCCGACCCTCACTCCTCCCAACTCCCCGACCCACACTCCTCCCAACACCCCGACCCTCACTCCCCCCGACTCCCCGACCCTCACTTCCCCCGACTCCCCCCAACTCTCTGATCCTCACTCCTCCCAACACCCCAACCCTCACTCCCTCCGACTCCCCGACCCACACTCCTCCCAACTCCCCGACCCTCACTCCTCCCAACACCCCGACCCTCACTCCTCCCAACTCCCCGACCCTCACTCCTCCCAACACCCCGACCCTCACTCCTCCCAACTCCCCGACCCTCACTCCTCCCAACACCCCAACCCTCACTCCTCCCAACACCCCGACCTTCACTCCTCCCAACTCCCCGACCCTCACTCCTCCCAACACCCCGACCCTCACTCCCCCCGACTCCCCGACCCTCACTTCCCCCGACTCCCCGACCCTCACTTCCCCCGACTCCCCCCAACTCTCTGATCCTCACTCCTCCCAACACCCCAACCCTCACTCCCCCAACACTCCGACCCTCACTCCCCCCGACTCCCCGACCCTCACTCTCCCAACACTCCGACCCTCACTCCCCCGACTCCCCGACCCTCACTCCTCCCAACTCCCCGACCCTCACTCCTCCCAACACCCCGACCCTCACTCCCCCCGACTCCCCGACCCTCACTTCCCCCGACTCCCCCCAACTCTCTGATCCTCACTCCTCCCAACACCCCAACCCTCACTCCCCCAACACTCCGACCCTCACTCCCTCCGACTCCCCGACCCACACTCCTCCCAACTCCCCGACCCTCACTCCTCCCAACACCCCGACCCTCACTCCTCCCAACTCCCCGACCCTCACTCCTCCCAACACCCCGACCCTCACTCCTCCCAACTCCCCGACCCTCACTCCACCCAACACCCCAACCCTCACTCCCCCAACACTCCGACCATCACTCCCCCAACACTCCGACCCTCACTCCCTCCGACTCCCCGACCCACACTCCTCCCAACTCCCCGACCCACACTCCTCCCAACTCCCCGACCCACACTCCTCCCAACTCCCCAACCCTCACTCCTCCCAACACCCCAACCCTCACTCTCCCAACACTCCGACCCTCACTCCCCCTGACTCCCCGACCCTCACTCCTCCCAACACCCTGACCCTCACTCCTCCCAACACCCCGACCTTCACTCCTCCCAACTCCCCGACCCTCACTCCTCCCAACACCCCGACCCTCACTCCCCCCGACTCCCCGACCCTCACTTCCCCCGACTCCCCGACCCTCACTTCCCCCGACTCCCCCCAACTCTCTGATCCTCACTCCTCCCAACACCCCAACCCTCACTCCCCCAACACTCCGACCCTCACTCCCTCCGACTCCCTGACCCACACTCCTCCCAACTCCCCGACCCTCACTCCTCCCAACTCCCCGACCCTCACTCCTCCCAACACCCCGACCCTCACTCCTCCCAACTCCCCGACCCTCACTCCTCCCAACACTCCGACCCTCACTCCCTCCGACTCCCCGACCCACACTCCTCCCAACTCCCCGACCTTCACTCCTCCCAACTCCCCAACCCTCACTCCTCCCAACACCCCAACCCTCACTCTCCCAACACTCCGACCCTCACTCCCCCTGACTCCCCGACCCTCACTCCTCCCAACACCCTGACCCTCACTCCTCCCCCAACACCCCGACCTTCACTCCTCCCAACTCCCCAACCCTCACTCCTCCCAACACCCTGACCCTCACTCCCCCCGACTCCCCGACCCTCACTTCCCCCGACTCCCTGACCCTCACTTCCCCCGACTCCCCCAACTCTCTGATCCTCACTCCTCCCAACACCCCAACCCTCACTCCCCCAACACTCCGACCCTCACTCCCTCCGACTCCCCGACCCACACTCCTCCCAACTCCCCGACCCTCACTCCTCCCAACACCCCGACCCTCACTCCTCCCAACTGCCCGACCCTCACTCCTCCCAACACCCCGACCCTCACTCCTCCCAACTCCCCGACCCTCACTCCTCCCAACACCCCAACCCTCACTCCCCCAACACTCCGACCATCACTCCCCCAACACTCCGACCCTCACTCCCTCCGACTCCCCGACCCTCACTCCTCCCAACACCCCGACCCTCACTCCTCCCAACTCCCCGACCCTCACTCCTCCCAACACCCCAACCCTCACTCCCCCAACACTCCGACCATCACTCCCCCAACACTCCGACCCTCACTCCCTCCGACTCCCCGACCCACACTCCTCCCAACTCCCCGACCCACACTCCTCCCAACTCCCCCACCCTCACTCCTCCCCACACCCCGACCCTCACTCTCCCAACACTCCGACCCTCACTCCCCCGACTCCCCGACCCTCACTCCTCCCAACTCCCCGACCCTCACTCCTCCCAACACCCCGACCCTCACTCCCCCCGACTCCCCGACCCTCACTTCCCCCGACTCCCCCCAACTCTCTGATCCTCACTCCTCCCAACACCCCAACCCTCACTCCCCCAACACTCCGACCCTCACTCCCTCCGACTCCCCGACCCACACTCCTCCCAACTCCCCGACCCTCACTCCTCCCAACACCCCGACCCTCACTCCTCCCAACTCCCCGACCCTCACTCCTCCCAACACCCCGACCCTCACTCCTCCCAACTCCCCGACCCTCACTCCTCCCAACACCCCAACCCTCACTCCTCCCAACACCCCGACCCTCACTCCTCCCAACTCCCCGACCCTCACTCCTCCCAACACCCCGACCCTCACTCCCCCCAACTCCCCGACCCTCACTTCCCCCGACTCCCCGACCCTCACTTCCCCCGACTCCCCCCAACTCTCTGATCCTCACTCCTCCCAACACCCCAACCCTCACTCCCCCAACACTCCGACCCTCACTCCCCCCGACTCCCCGACCCTCACTCTCCCAACACTCCGACCCTCACTCCCCCGACTCCCCGACCCTCACTCCTCCCAACTCCCCGACCCTCACTCCTCCCAACACCCCGACCCTCACTCCCCCCGACTCCCCGACCCTCACTTCCCCCGACTCCCCCCAACTCTCTGATCCTCACTCCTCCCAACACCCCAACCCTCACTCCCCCAACACTCCGACCCTCACTCCCTCCGACTCCCCGACCCACACTCCTCCCAACTCCCCGACCCTCACTCCTCCCAACACCCCGACCCTCACTCCTCCCAACTCCCCGACCCTCACTCCTCCCAACACCCCGACCCTCACTCCTCCCAACTCCCCGACCCTCACTCCTCCCAACACCCCAACCCTCACTCCCCCAACACTCCGACCATCACTCCCCCAACACTCCGACCCTCACTCCCTCCGACTCCCCGACCCACACTCCTCCCAACTCCCCGACCCACACTCCTCCCAACTCCCCGACCCACACTCCTCCCAACTCCCCAACCCTCACTCCTCCCAACACCCCAACCCTCACTCTCCCAACACTCCGACCCTCACTCCCCCGACTCCCCGACCCTCACTCCTCCCAACACCCTGACCCTCACTCCTCCCAACACCCCGACCCTCACTCCTCCCAACACCCCGACCCTCACTCCCCCCAACTCCCCGACCCTCACTTCCCCCGACTCCCCGACCCTCACTTCCCCCGACTCCCCCCAACTCTCTGATCCTCACTCCTCCCAACACCCCAACCCTCACTCCAACACTCCGACCCTCACTCCCCCCGACTCCCCGACCCACACTCCTCCCAACTCCCCGACCCTCACTCCTCCCAACACCCTGACCCTCACTCCTCCCAACTCCCCGACCCTCACTCCTCCCAACACCCCGACCCTCACTCCTCCCAACACTCCGACCCTCACTCCTCCTGACTCCCCGACCCTCACTCCCCCCGACTCCCCCCAACTCTCTGACCCTCACTCCTCCCAACACCCCAACCCTCACTCCCCCAACACTGCAACCCTCACTCCCCCCGACTCCCCAACCCTCACTCCCCCCGACTCCCCGACCCTCACTCCCCCCGACTCCCCGACCCTCACTCCCCCAACACTGCGACCCTCACTCCCCCCGACTCCCCAACCCTCACTCCCCCCGACTCCCCGACCCTCACTCCTCCCAACTCCCCGACCCTCACTCCTCCCAACACTCTGACTCTCACTCCTCCCAACACTCCGACCCTCACTCCTCCCAACACCCCGACCCTCACTCCTCCCAACACCCCGACTCCCTGACCCTCACTCCTCCCAACACCCTGACCCTCACTCCTCCCAACTCCCTGACCCTCACTCCTCCCAACTCCCCGACCCTCATTCCTCCCAACACCCCGACCCTCACTCCTCCCAACTCCCCGACCCTCACTCCTTCCAACACTCTGACCCTCACTCCTCCCAACACCCCGACCCTCACTCCTCCCAACACCCCGACCCTCACTCCTCCCAACACCCCGACACCCCGACCCTCACTCCTCCCAACACCCCGACCCTCACTCCTCCCAACTCCCCGACTCTCCGACCCTCACTCCTCCCAACACCCCGACCCTCACTCCTCCCAACTCCCCGACCCTCACTCCTCCCAACACCCCGACCCTCACTCCTCCCAACTCCCTGACCCTCACTCCTCCCAACACCCCGACCCTCACTCCCCGCCGACTCCCCGACCCAAACTCCTCCCAACACCCCGACCCTCACTCCTCCCAACTCCCCGACCCTCACTCCTCCCAACTCCACTCCATCTACCCATCAAGCCTCTCCACTGTCCTTCTCCAAACACACCTCAACCCTCCCTCTACCTCGCTCTGCCCCGGTCACACACCTCATTCCATTGAGGCTCGGTCGTGTCCCGGAATACCCTCGTCTTCGCTTTACTAACAAAGTAGCCAAAGGAATCAACTTCCAGAGTGCAATACAGACCTACAGGCAGAGAGTGTGGAGAGACAGAGAGGATGCGTGAGAGCGAGGGTGGGGAGAGCGAGGGTGTGGATACCGAGGGCTCAGGGAGAGAGCACACAGGGAGAGTGAGAGTGGGGGAATGAATGGGTGTAGTGTGTGAGTCTCGGGAGTGGGGAGAGGTAACCGGGATGAGTCTGGTGGAGTAGGGGGATTCGTGGGGAGCGACTGGGGAAAGAGGACTTCACACTCACTGGCTGAGCTCTTGAATCCTTTTGCGGATCGAACGATGACATGAAGAAACCCGTACAGGCCCGTGGGTTCATCACCTGAGCAGCAAGGGAGGTGGTAGGAGGGTGAGGGTGTGTGTGGTAGGGAGGGTGAGGGTGTGTGTGGGTGGGTAGGGGAGGAGTGGGTGGGGAGGGGAGGTGTGGGAGGGGAGGGGAGGAGTGGGAGGGGAGGGGAGGAATGGTAGAGAATGAATTATTTTTCAGCTGTTCTGTGAACAAAATTCCCCTCTTCCCCTCTGCCTCCCCCCACATCCAACAGGCAAGTAAGCACCCCAGCAACTCTGTTACAAAGTCAACGACCCCACCAAGTACTCAAACATCCAACTGCCCATCGCCCAGCCCCGGTGCAGACCCTGGGGGACTTACCCTCCTTGTGGCTGGTGACAGGAAGGCTGTGGACGGTTCTCAGCTTCACACACGAACCCATCAGCATCTGCAGTTCCAGAGAACTCAGCACAAAACCCTGCAGATCTGCGGAGGTGTGAAGACATGACTGACTGGGGAGCTGGTTGACCGTAGCAGGGGGAGGGGTTTCGTTGACTGTAGCGGGGAGCAGGGTATGGTTGACTGTAGCAGGGGGAGGGGTTTCGTTGACTGTAGCGGGGAGCAGGGTATGGCTGACTGTAGCAGGGGGAGGGGTTTCGTTGACTGTAGCGGGGAGCAGGGTATGGTTGACTGTAGCAGGGGGAGGGGTTTCGTTGACTGTAGCGGGGAGCAGGGTATGGTTGACCGTAGCAGGGGGAGGGGTTTCGTTGACTGTAGCGGGGAGCAGGGTATGGTTGACTGTAGCAGGGGGAGGGGTTTCGTTGACTGTAGCGGGGAGCAGGGTATGGCTGACTGTAGCAGGGGGAGGGGTTTCGTTGACTGTAGCGGGGAGCAGGGTATGGTTGACTGTAGCAGGGGGAGGGGTTTCGTTGACTGTAGCGGGGAGCAGGGTATGGTTGACCGTAGCAGGGGGAGGGGTTTCGTTGACTGTAGCGGGGAGCAGGGTATGGTTGACTGTAGCAGGGAAAGGGTTTCGTTGACTGTAGCGGGGAGCAGGGTATGGTTGACCGTAGCAGGGGGAGGGGTTTCATTGACTGTAGCGGGGAGCAGGGTATGGTTGACTGTAGCAGGGGGAGGGGTTTCATTGACTGTAGCGGGGAGCAGGGTATGGTTGACTGTAGCAGGGGAAGGGTTTCGTTGACTGTAGCGGGGAGCAGGGTATGGTTGACTGTAGCAGGGGGAGGGGTTTCGTTGACTGTAGCGGGGAGCAGGGTATGGTTGACCGTAGCAGGGGGAGGGGTTTCGTTGACTGTAGCGGGGAGCAGGGTATGGTTGACCGTAGCAGGGGGAGGGGTTTCGTTGACTGTAGCGGGGAGCAGGGTATGGTTGACTGTAGCAGGGGGAGGGGTTTCATTGACTGTAGCGGGGAGCAGGGTATGGTTGACCGTAGCAGGGGGAGGGGTTTCATTGACTGTAGCGGGGAGCAGGGTATGGTTGACTGTAGCAGGGGAAGGGTTTCGTTGACTGTAGCGGGGAGCAGGGTATGGTTGACTGTAGCAGGGGGAGGGGTTTCGTTGACTGTAGCGGGGAGCAGGGTATGGTTGACTGTAGCAGGGGGAGGGGTTTCTTGACTGTAGCGGGGAGCAGGGTATGGTTGACTGTAGCAGGGGGAGGGGTTTCGTTGACTGTAGCGGGGAGCAGGGTATGGTTGACTGTAGCAGGGGGAGGGGTTTCGTTGACTGTAGCGGGGAGCAGGGTATGGTTGACCGTAGCAGGGGGAGGGGTTTCGTTGACTGTAGCGGGGAGCAGGGGGGAGCAGGGTATGGTTGACTAGTAGCAGGGGGGTAGGGGTTTCGTTGACTGTAGCGGGGAGCAGGGTATGGTTGACTGTAGCAGGGGGAGGGGTTTCGTTGACTGTAGCGGGGAGCAGGGTATGGTTGACTGTAGCAGGGGGAGGGGTTTCGTTGACTGTAGCGGGGAGCAGGGTATGGTTGACTGTAGCAGGGGGAGGGGTTTCGTTGACTGTAGCGGGGAGCAGGGTATGGTTGACTGTAGCAGGGGGAGGGGTTTCGTTGACTGTAGCGGGGAGCAGGGTATGGTTGACTGTAGCAGGGGGAGGGGTTTCGTTGACTGTAGCGGGGAGCAGGGTATGGTTGACTGTAGCAGGGGGAGGGGTTTCGTTGACTGTAGCGGGGAGCAGGGTATGGTTGACTGTAGCAGGGGGAGGGGTTTCGTTGACTGTAGCGGGGAGCAGGGTATGGTTGACTGTAGCAGGGGGAGGGGTTTCGTTGACTGTAGCGGGGAGCAGGGTATGGTTGACTGTAGCAGGGGGAGGGGTTTCGTTGACTGTAGCGGGGAGCAGGGTATGGTTGACTGTAGCAGGGGAAGGGTTTCGTTGACTGTAGCGGGGAGCAGGGTATGGTTGACCGTAGCAGGGGGAGGGGTTTCGTTGACTGTAGCGGGGAGCAGGGTATGGTTGACTGTAGCAGGGGGAGGGGTTTCGTTGACTGTAGCGGGGAGCAGGGTATGGTTGACCGTAGCAGGGGGAGGGGTTTCGTTGACTGTAGCGGGGAGCAGGGTATGGTTGACTGTAGCAGGGGGAGGGGTTTCGTTGACTGTAGCGGGGAGCAGGGTATGGTTGACTAGTAGCAGGGGGAGGGGTTTCGTTGACTGTAGCGGGGAGCAGGGTATGGTTGACTGTAGCAGGGGGAGGGGTTTCGTTGACTGTAGCGGGGAGCAGGGTATGGTTGACCGTAGCAGGGGGAGGGGTTTCGTTGACTGTAGCGGGGAGCAGGGTATGGTTGACTGTAGCAGGGGGAGGGGTTTCGTTGACTGTAGCGGGGAGCAGGGTATGGTTGACTGTAGCAGGGGAAGGGTTTCGTTGACTGTAGCGGGGAGCAGGGTATGGTTGACCGTAGCAGGGGGAGGGGTTTCGTTGACTGTAGCGGGGAGCAGGGTATGGTTGACTGTAGCAGGGGGAGGGGTTTCGTTGACTGTAGCGGGGAGCAGGGTATGGTTGACTGTAGCAGGGGGAGGGGTTTCGTTGACTGTAGCGGGGAGCAGGGTATGGTTGACCGTAGCAGGGGGAGGGGTTTCGTTGACTGTAGCGGGGAGCAGGGTATGGTTGACCGTAGCAGGGGGAGGGGTTTCGTTGACTGTAGCGGGGAGCAGGGTATGGTTGACTGTAGCAGGGGGAGGGGTTTCGTTGACTGTAGCGGGGAGCAGGGTATGGTTGACTGTAGCAGGGGGAGGGGTTTCGTTGACTGTAGCGGGGAGCAGGGTATGGTTGACTGTAGCAGGGGGAGGGGTTTCGTTGACTGTAGCGGGGAGCAGGGTATGGTTGACTGTAGCAGGGGGAGGGGTTTCGTTGACTGTAGCGGGGAGCAGGGTATGGTTGACTGTAGCAGGGGGAGGGGTTTCGTTGACTGTAGCGGGGAGCAGGGTATGGTTGACTGTAGCAGGGGGAGGGGTTTCGTTGACTGTAGCGGGGAGCAGGGTATGGTTGACTGTAGCAGGGGGAGGGTTTCGTTGACTGTAGCGGGGAGCAGGGTATGGTTGACTGTAGCTTAGCGGGGAGCAGGGTATGGTTGACTGTAGCAGGGGGAGGGGTTTCGTTGACTGTAGCGGGGAGCAGGGTATGGTTGACTGTAGCAGGGGGAGGGGTTTCGTTGACTGTAGCGGGGAGCAGGGTATGGTTGACTGTAGCAGGGGGAGGGGTTTCGTTGACTGTAGCGGGGAGCAGGGTATGGTTGACTGTAGCAGGGGGAGGGGTTTCGTTGACTGTAGCGGGGAGCAGGGTATGGTTGACTGTAGCAGGGGGAGGGGTTTCGTTGACTGTAGCGGGGAGCAGGGTATGGTTGACTGTAGCAGGGGGAGGGGTTTCGTTGACTGTAGCGGGGAGCAGGGTATGGTTGACTGTAGCAGGGGGAGGGGTTTCGTTGACTGTAGCGGGGAGCAGGGTATGGTTGACTGTAGCAGGGGGAGGGGTTTCATTGACTGTAGCGGGGAGCAGGGTATGGTTGACTGTAGCAGGGGAAGGGTTTCGTTGACTGTAGCGGGGAGCAGGGTATGGTTGACCGTAGCAGGGGGAGGGGTTTCGTTGACTGTAGCGGGGAGCAGGGTATGGTTGACTGTAGCAGGGGGAGGGGTTTCGTTGACTGTAGCGGGGAGCAGGGTATGGTTGACTGTAGCAGGGAAAGGGTTTCGTTGACTGTAGCGGGGAGCAGGGTATGGTTGACTGTAGCAGGGGGAGGGGTTTCATTGACTGTAGCGGGGAGCAGGGTATGGTTGACTGTAGCAGGGGGAGGGGTTTCGTTGACTGTAGCGGGGAGCAGGGTATGGTTGACTGTAGCAGGGGGAGGGGTTTCGTTGACTGTAGCGGGGAGCAGGGTATGGTTGACTGTAGCAGGGGGAGGGGTTTCGTTGACTGTAGCGGGGAGCAGGGTATGGTTGACTGTAGCAGGGGGAGGGGTTTCGTTGACTGTAGCGGGGAGCAGGGTATGGTTGACCGTAGCAGGGGGAGGGGTTTCGTTGACTGTAGCGGGGAGCAGGGTATGGTTGACTGTAGCAGGGGGAGGGGTTTCGTTGACTGTAGCGGGGAGCAGGGTATGGTTGACTGTAGCAGGGGGAGGGGTTTCGTTGACTGTAGCGGGGAGCAGGGTATGGTTGACTGTAGCAGGGGGAGGGGTTTCGTTGACTGTAGCGGGGAGCAGGGTATGGTTGACTGTAGCAGGGGGAGGGGTTTCGTTGACTGTAGCGGGGAGCAGGGTATGGTTGACTGTAGCAGGGGGAGGGGTTTCGTTGACTGTAGCGGGGAGCAGGGTATGGTTGACTGTAGCAGGGGGAGGGGTTTCGTTGACTGTAGCGGGGAGCAGGGTATGGTTGACTGTAGCAGGGGGAGGGGTTTCGTTGGCGGGGAGCAGGGTTTCGTTGACTGTAGCGGGGAGCAGGGTATGGTTGACTGTAGCAGGGGGAGGGGTTTCGTTGACTGTAGCGGGGAGCAGGGTATGGTTGACTGTAGCAGGGGGAGGGGTTTCGTTGACTGTAGCGGGGAGCAGGGTATGGTTGACTGTAGCAGGGGGAGGGGTTTCGTTGACTGTAGCGGGGAGCAGGGTATGGTTGACTGTAGCAGGGGGAGGGGTTTCATTGACTGTAGCGGGGAGCAGGGTATGGTTGACCGTAGCAGGGGGAGGGGTTTCATTGACTGTAGCGGGGAGCAGGGTATGGTTGACTGTAGCAGGGGGAGGGGTTTCGTTGACTGTAGCGGGGAGCAGGGTATGGTTGACTGTAGCAGGGGGAGGGGTTTCGTTGACTGTAGCGGGGAGCAGGGTATGGTTGACTGTAGCAGGGGGAGGGGTTTCGTTGACTGTAGCGGGGAGCAGGGTATGGTTGACTGTAGCAGGGGGAGGGGTTTCGTTGACTGTAGCGGGGAGCAGGGTATGGTTGACTGTAGCAGGGGGAGGGGTTTCGTTGACTGTAGCGGGGAGCAGGGTATGGTTGACTGTAGCAGGGGGAGGGGTTTCGTTGACTGTAGCGGGGAGCAGGGTATGGTTGACTGTAGCAGGGGGAGGGGTTTCGTTGACTGTAGCGGGGAGCAGGGTATGGTTGACTGTAGCAGGGGGAGGGGTTTCGTTGACTGTAGCGGGGAGCAGGGTATGGTTGACTGTAGCAGGGGGAGGGGTTTCGTTGACTGTAGCGGGGAGCAGGGTATGGTTGACTGTAGCAGGGGCAGGGTTTCGTTGACTGTAGCGGGGAGCAGGGTATGGTTGACTGTAGCAGGGGGAGGGGTTTCGTTGACTGTAGCGGGGAGCAGGGTATGGTTGACTGTAGCAGGGGAAGGGTTTCGTTGACTGTAGCGGGGAGCAGGGTATGGCTGACTGTAGCAGGGGAAGGGTTTCGTTGACTGTAGCGGGGAGCAGGGTATGGTTGACTGAGCAGGGGCAGGATTTAGTTGACTGTAGCGGGGAGCAGGGTATGGTTGACTGTAGCGGGGAGCAGGGTATGGTTGACTGTAGCAGGGGCAGGATTTAGTTGACTGTAGCGGGGAGCAGGGTATGGCTGACTGTAGTGGGGGGAGGGGTTTCGTTGACTGTAGCGGGGAGCAGGGTATGGTTGACTGTAGCAGGGGGAGGGGTTTCATTGACTGTAGCGGGGAGCAGGGTATGGTTGACTGTAGCAGGGGGAGGGATTTCGTTGACTGTAGCAGGGGCAGGATTTAGTTGACTGTAGCGGGGAGCAGGGTATGGTTGACTGTAGCAAGGGCAGGATTTAGTTGACTGTAGCGGGGAGCAGGGTATGGTTGACTGTAGCAGGGGCGGGATTTAGTTGACTGTAGCGGGGAGCAGGGTATGGTTGACTGTAGCAGGGGCAGGATTTAGTTGACTGTAGCGGGGAGCAGGGTATGGTTGACTGTAACAGGGGGAGGGGTTTCGTTGACTGTAGCGGGGAGCAGGGTATGGTTGACTGTAGCAGGGGCGGGATTTAGTTGACTGTAGCGGGGAGCAGGGTATGGTTGACTGTAGCAGGGGCGGGATTTAGTTGACTGTAGCGGGGAGCAGGGTATGGTTGACTGTAGCAGGGGCGGGATTTAGTTGACTGTAGCGGGGAGCAGGGTATGGTTGACTGTAGCAGGGGCGGGATTTAGCTGACTGTAGCGGGGAGCAGGGTATGGTTGACTGTAGCAGGTGCGGGATTTAGTTGACTGTAGCGGGGAGCAGGGTATGGTTGACTAGCAGGGGCGGGATTTAGTTGACTGTAGCAGGGGGAGGGATTTCGTTGACTGTAGAGGGTAGCAGGGTATGGTTGACTGTAGCAGGGGTAGGGGCTGGTGGATTGCAGCAGGGGTAACAATAGTGGGGACAACTGTAGAAGTGAGGGTGAGACTGAGACAGTTATGTGGTGCCTGCCGAACTGAGAGAACAAGCCAACAACTGTTTGGAGACGGTGGTTGATGGGTCGGTGTGTAGTGTTTCAGAGTTCAGAACGCGGGGTTTCAAAGGCTGGGGCAAGAGCATACCTTTCCTCTGCAGCTTCTCAATGGCCTCTCTCCACTCACAGCGCTCATAGTCGGACGACAGCAGGAACTGGAAGCTCTGGACCGGAGGGACACAGTCAGACATCAATCCCAACCTCCCAAGCCCCCTCCCTCTCATCCTTGAACCCTGATCCTTAACTCTGACCTTTGACCCGTCATCAGACATCCTCCCCCTCGCCCCTGAACATTGACTGCTGTCCTTGCACATCATCCTTCTGACTCCTGATCACTGAAATTGTCCGTGGAAACCCCCCCATTAACCCCTCCCCAAATGCCCTGAGTGTTGCCCAAGGCACTGACCTTGCCGTTCTTGTTGTGGATGCGGAAGGGGATGTTGGGTGAATGCATCAGCAGCCAGGACTCTAACTCAAACACCTTCCTCCTCAGACGCTCCACCGCTCGGTTCTGTGCCTTCGGCAGTTTCTGCAATGTTGGAGGATAGGTCAGTCCTGGCCGCCGCGGGTCGGCGTTGGCCGGTCCTGGTGAATGCCCCTGCCCCCAATACTGTCAACCAGCCCACCCCCCCCACCCCCACTACTGGTAAACAGTCAATGTTTCAGGCTGAGACCCTTCAGAATCCTGCTGAAGAGTCTTGGCCCAAAACATCGACTGTACTTTTTTCCGTAAATGCTGCCTGGCCTGCTGAGTTCCTCCAGCATTTTGCGTGTGCTGCCTGCATTGGTCAATGCTGGTCAACGCAGGTCTGTACTAGTTGATACTGATCAACACAAGTCGGTATTGGTCAGTGCAAGTCAGTATTAGTTAATGCTGGTCAAACCAGCTTGGTAGTGGTCACTGCTGATCAAGACAGTTTAGTATTGGTGAGTACTGGTCAACACAGGTCAGTATTGGTCAATGTTGATCAAGGCAAGTCTGTAGTGGTCACTAATGGTCAATGCAGGTCAGAATATGTCCACATTGATAAATACTGGTAAGTACTAGTGAGTATTTGTCAGTACTACTCTCTGCAGGTCAGTGCTGGTCAGTACTGATCTGTGCAGGTCAATATTGGTCAATATTAGTCAGAGCAGGTCTGTATTGGTTAATACTGGTCAGTGCAGGTCAGTATTGGTCAGTGCTGGTCGGTACTGGTAAATACTGTTACCCCAATGGTCATCGAATAGGTCTGCGTTGATCAATACTAGTCAATGAAGATCAAAATTTGTTAGTACTGGTCAACGCAGGTTGGTATTTGACAGTACTAGTCAACATAGGTTGGTATTGTTCAAGACTGGTCAATGCAGGTCAATTTTGGAAAGTTCTGGTCAGAACAGGTTAGTACTGATCAACCCAGGTAGGTACTGGCAAATGCTGTCCCCCCACTGGTCATTGAACATCGATATTGATTAATACTGGTCAACACAGATCTGTGTTGGTCAATACTCGTCAATGCAGATCAGAATTGGTTAATACTGGTCAGTACTGGTTAACGCTGTTCCCTCCACCGGGAGACCATGGGAACACGCGATGATCCTTCACCAACAGAGGGACACTCAGTGATCCCTCACTGAAGGAGAGACCCAGCAGTCTGTCTGAAAGCCCACCGATGGAATCAGGGGGGAGTGAGTGTGGTGGAGCTGAGGCCTTGGGTCAGCGCTGGGAGTGATGGGGGGTAAGGGGTCCAGGGATTGCCACACACACTGACCTTCTCTCGCTGGATCTCGTTCCTGGCGTGGGAGATCTTCACCTTGGCCTCGTCGAGCTCGCGGTCTGGGATGGGTGGGAGCTGGGGTCCCGTCTCGCGGTCCTCGGCTGACACCAGCACCAGCTCCCACAGCGGCACGTACCATTTACACTCATACTGTGGCACCTTCCTGCCCACACACACCCTGTCAGGCTTTTTGGACCATTTCTCCAAACCCAAACTCCACCCAAATGCCCCCCTACACCACCCCATCAGGCCTTTTGGCTTGCTGCCCCCCACCCAAGCCCACTGGCATGTGCTGGGACCATTTCATCCAAAGACCATCCACCCACTGCCCCTCAGACTGTCTAATCGGGGAGTAACCAAGGTGATACGCTGCCCCCGTACTCCCCAACCCCAAACCTCCCCAACCCCACCTGGAGAAAAGCCCACTCACACCACCCAGTCTCTTTCTTTGTTACCCGGTGCCCCCCACCCAAATTTTCCTTAGCCACCCCGGGGTTGGGGCGGAGGGCTGGTGTGACGGACCTTTCCACACACAGGCCAACCACTCCATCCAAAACATCCCCTCTCCCACAACAGCCTGAAGAGGGAGGGAGGGGGAGGGGAGAGTGAGGGGAGAGGGGAGAGTGAGGGAGGGGAGAGCGAGGGGTGGGAGGGAGGGGGATGGGGGGGAGAGAGAGGAGAGTGAGGGAGGGGAGAGAGAGGAGAGTGAGGGAGGGGGAGAGAGAGGAGAGTGAGGGAGGGGGAGGAAGGGGAGAGCGAGGGGTGGGAGGGGAGAGCGATGGGACGGGAGATTGAGGGGAGGGAGGGGAGAGCGATGGGACGGGAGATTGAGGGGAGGGAGGGGAGAGCGATGGGACGGGAGAGCGAGGGGTGGGAGGGGAGAGTGAGGGGACGGGAGAGCGAGGGGTGGGAGGGGAGAGTGAGGGGAGGGGGAGGGGAGGGGAGAGTGAGGGGAGGGGGAGGAGCGGGGAGGGGAGAGAGAGGGGAGGGGAGAACGAGGGGAGAACAAGGGGAGGGGAGGGGAGAACGAGGGGAGGGGAGGGGAGAACGAGGGGAGGGGAGAGCGAGGGAAGAGGGCAGAATGAAGTAGGGAGGACAGACAGTAAGTGAGGGAGGAGGGATGAGAGAGGGAGGGAGGAGGGGAGATTGAGGGAGGACAAACAGGATTTGGGGAGAGGAGTGATTGCTGAAGGAAGTAGTGAAGGATTGAGGAGTGAGGTGTGAGAGGTTAGGGGTGAGAGATGTGGGGGTGATGGGGTCAGAGTTGGGAGAGGTGGGGGGTCAGTGGATAGGGGTTGAGACAAGTGAATCAGGACGTGTGAGCGAGTGAAGACATGGGGAAATGTGGCGTCAGGGACGGGGGTGAGTGTTGATAACTTACACGGCGGTGGGTTTCTTCAGCTTGGCGCACAGCAGCAGGTCAGTGAAGAGGAAGAGATGTCTCAGCTTCCTCACCCCCTCCGACACCTCGACCAGGAACCCGTCCTTCACCAGCTGCCGGCTCTGGGGCCAAAGGGGTGGATTCACTGACAGGAGACTGACCGACCGGACGACCCCCCTCCCCCACCACAAAATACCGACTGTCCAGTTCCCTCCAGCCATTTCTGTGTTCACATCCTCACAAATATTAATTCACCAGTCGGGTTTCAGATCACGTGAACCATTATTAGTGTTAACTGAACACAAGGTTTCAAAAGCAAGCACAGCCTGTTGGGACCTCCAGCAAAGCCTGAAATGATTGGGTAATTCAGCACTTGGCAAGGACCAATAAAACGTTGAGTTAAAGTAGAGGTGCCATTGCTGGAGTGGGCCAAGGTTAGAATGGGGCAGCCTGAGGCTTCAGCTCAAGATGATTCGGCGAGAAGAGGCAGAGGGTAAGGTTCATTCTTTCTATCTTTCATTCTCATTGCATAGTTAGAGGAGAGGAAATACAGGGAGACCTCCATGACCCTGATGACTCCACCTGCAAGAAGTGCATCCAGCTGCAGCTTCTAACACTCCACGTTGACTCCCAGAAGGTTAATTTACAGGTTGAGTCTATGGTAATGAAGGCAAATGCAACGTCGGCTTTTATTTCAAGGAGAATAGAATATAAAAGCAAGGAGAGAATGCACTTGGAGTGTTGCCAATAGTTCTGGGCCCCCTATCTCAGAATAGATGTGTTGTCATTGGAGAGAGGTTCACGAGGATGGTTCCAGGAATGAAAGGGTTGACATATGAGGAGAGTTTGGCAGCTTTGAGCCTGTACTCACTGGAATTTAGAAGAATATGGGGGATGGGGTGGATCTCATTGAAACCTACCGAATGTTGAAAGGACTAGACAGGGTGAATGTGGAGAGGATGTTTCCTACGCTGGGGGTATCCAGAACTAGGGAGCACAGAGTCAGGATTGAGGGACAACCTTTTAGGACAGAGGTAAAGAGGATTTTTTTAGCCAGAGAGTCGTGAATCTGTGGAATGCTCTGCCACAAACTGAGGCCACGTCCATGGGTATATTTAAGGTGGAAATTGATCGTTTCCTGACCTGTCAAGACATCAAAGGATATGGCGAGAAGGCAGATGTATAGGGTTGGGTGAGATCTGGGATCAGTCATGATGAAATGTCAGAGCAGACTAGATGGGCTGAATCGCCTAATTCTGCTCCTATGTCTTATTGGCTCATAGTGGAAGAGTTGGAGCTTGAACTTGATGAACACCAGAACTTTCTTGAGGGTGAGGGGGTGAAAGGCAAGATATTTAGAGAGGAAGATACACCCAAGGTGCAGGACACAGGTAACTGGGTGACCATCGGGAAGGGGCAAGGCGATAGGCAGCCAGTGCAGAATACCCCTGTGGCCATTCCCCTCAACAACAGGTATACTTGGATACTGTTGGGGGGGGAGGGGTTAGTAGAAATGACCTAGCTGTCTGGAGGAAAATTAGAATATAAGAAATAGGAGCAGGAGTAGGCCATCTGGCCTGTCGTGCCTGCTCTGCCATTCAGGAAAACTGTCAGAGATTACAGCAGGATCTGGACCAGCTGGAAAAATGAGCTGAAAAATAGTAGATGGAATTTAAAACAGACAAGTGCAAGGTGTTGCACTTTGGTATGTCAAACCAGGGTAGGACTTGCAGGCTGAGCAAAAGGGCACGGAGGAGTGTGGCAGAACGGAGGGACCAGGGAATACAGGTCCATAATTTCTTGAAAGTGGTGCCGCAGGTAAACAGGATTATCAGAAAAGCTATTGGCTCATTGACTTCATAGATCAAAGTTTGAGTACTGCCCAGAAGTTAGGAAGTTACGCTGAAGTTGTATAGGATGTTGGTGAAGGCTAATATGGAGTTTTGGTCACCTAACTACAGGAAAGATGTAAATAAGATTGAAAGAGTGCAGAGAAAATCTACGAGGATGTTGTTGGGACTTGAGGACCTCAGTTACAGGGAAAGGTTGACCAGGTTAGGACTTAATTCCCTAAGTAGGAGAATGAGGGGAGATTTCAAAGTTCAAAGTACAGTTATTATCACTGCGTGTACACTATTTACAACTGTGATATTCATCTCCTTACAGGCAGCCACAAAGAAACCCAATAGAACTCCTCCATCCTGATCAAAAAGGCGCACTAGCGCCTTTATTTCCTGCAGAACATCAAGAAAGCTCACCTCTGTCCCAGGATACTGACGGACTTTTACCGCTGTACCATTGAGAGCATACTCACCAACTGCACCTCAGTGTGGTATGGCAATTGTCCCGTATCAGACCACAAAGCACTCCAGCATGTGGTGAAAACTGCCCAGCGGATTATCGGCACCCAATTGCCCACCGTTAAGAATATCTACCATAAACGCTGCCTGGGCAGGGCGAAAAGCATTATCAAGGATGCATCTCACCCTAACCATGGACTTTTTACTCTCCTATCATCCGGTAGGCGCTACAGGAGCCTCCGCTCCCACACCAGCAGGCACAGGAAGAGCTTCTTCCCTGAGGCTGTGACACTGCTGAACCTCTCATCACAGCGCTAAGCAGTATTGCACCCATATTGGACTGTCTCAGTACTTTTATATTTGTTTGCTGTAGCACTTACTTTTTATTCGCAATTATTTTGTAAATAACACTATTCTTTGCATTTCTGTTCAGATGCTAAATGCATTTCATTGGCTTTGTATCTGTACTCAGCACAATGACAATAAAGTTGAATCTAATCTAATCTGATCTAAAAAAGACCCATCATACACCTAATGTGCAGAAAAAAAACAAATTGTGTTAACAATAAAAGTAAGCAAATAACATTTAGAACTGAAGTTCACGAGAGTGAGTCCACAGCCAATCCAGGAGACCATTAGTTGCAGGCCACAGCCTCAGTTCAGCGCAGCGATGAGCAAACCTTGGAGGGAACAGGCCTGTCCCTTGCCTCTGGCCTGGTGGTTAAATCATCCAAATGTTGGGTCTTCCCTTGCTCTCAGACCCAGGGCCTGCCCTTTCGATACGTGTTTGGGCCTGGACCTCATACCCAACCTTCCCAATTTGTCCCGACACTTAGATCAGGCAAACCTCAGGTCTTCCCTTGTACTCGGGCCTGGGCCCAGCGCCTCAGCTTGGCGTCACCTCGCCTCAGTTCTGCCGCATCGAATTGGGTCCAAGTCTGCTTCGGCAACAGCCAAACATTGGCTCATTTCCTGCTCTCAGGCCCAGGGCCTGCTGTCTTGGTTTGGCCCATATACGCCACACCACAACCATTCTGCACCTCCAAGACTTCAGTTCACACCTCAAAAATGGCAGGTCGTAGAGGCGGTTCAACAGCTCAACTCCAAAAGAGAATTTACAGGCTATTGATAGCAGTGATCGTATCCGTAAGACCATAAGATATACAAGAGCAGAAGTAGGCCATTCGGCCCATTGAGTCTCCGCCATTCAATCATGGGCTGATCCAATTCTTCCAGTCATCCCCACTCACCTTGCCTTCGCCCCATACCCTTTGATGCCCTGGCTAATCAAGAACCTGTCTATCTCTGCCTTAAACGCACCCAATGACTTGGTCTCCCCAGCCATTCATGGCAAAAAATTCCACAGATTTATCACCCTCTGACTAAAGTGATTTCTCCATATGTCTATTCTAAATGGACATCCTTCAATCCTAGACTCCCCTACCATCCCATAAAAGTGTGATTAACACAGTCAGTTGTTTGTTTCCAGAAAGTCATCGCTGTGCCGTCTTAAACTAGAAGGGGTATACAGAATGATAAGGGGTATAGGTGGGGTAAAAGCAAGCAGGCTTTTTCCACTGAAGTTGGGTGAGACTACCACTGGAGGTCATGGGTTAAGGGTGAAAAGTAAAATGTTTAAAGGTAACATGAGGGGAAACTTCACTCCGAGGAGGATGAGAGTGTGGAATGAGCCACCAGCACAAGTGGTGATGGAGGTTTGATTTCAGCATTTCGGAGAACTTTGGATAGGTACGTGAATGGAGACCTATAGTCCGAGTGCAAGTCGATGGGACTATTTACAATAATAGTTTGGTACAGACTAGATGGGCTGAAGGGTCTGTTTCTATGCTGTAGTGTTTAATGGCCCTCTGACCCCTGCATCCATCTGCTGAGACCCCTTTTCCAACACCAAACCTCTCGCCCTTCTTCCATCACCCATACTTCCACCTCATCCCTTGAGCCTTCCCACTCCACTTCTCCGGCCCCTCGCCCTCACCTCGCCCTTGGCCAGTCCAACTGGTGTGGGTCGCTCTGCGATTTCCTGGTTGATGCTGGACAGGAGATTGTGGGAGATGCGAAGAGCATCCTCCAGCAGCGGGTAGTCAGGGTGATCAGCTGGGGTGTGTTTCAGAAGGTCCTGCAACACACAGCAGAGACAGATCACGGAGTGTTTCGGGGGGGGCAAGGGTCAGGAGGGGTCACAGATTGGTTCTGGGGGGCAAGGGTCAGGAGGGGTCACAGAGTGGTTCTGGGGGGGCAAGGGTCAGGACAGGTCACAGAGTGGTTCTGGGGGGGCAAGGGTCAGGACAGGTCACAGAGTGGTTCTGGGGGGCAAGGGTCAGGACAGGTCACAGAGTGGTTCTAGGGGGGCAAGGGTCAGGAGGGAAGGAAATAATGGGTTGGGGGGGCCACATTCACCCACCTGGTCGGGAGGTGTAGTATTGAGGGATTCACAGGGGTGGGGAGTGGGGAGCGGATTCGGGGGCGGGGGGAGGTAGGTCAGTGATGTCTGTGCCACTTGGTCCCTCTACTCACGTGCAACACCAGCGTACTTCGGGTGACACGGTCAATGGGCTTGTAGAGAAGGGCTGGAACACAGAAGAGAATTGTGTCTGAGACCGAGACTCACCGCACTACACACACAGAGACACACACACACCACAGTCTGCCTGTCCCAAACCCAATCTCTCCACCATCCCTCACCACCGTGGGAGAGTAATGACCTCAACTCACCCCCTCTTCACACACGGTTCCCGTGCTGGTGGGCAGACCTGAACCCTTCTCCAGCCCTCCCGTGCAGTCACGCCAGCCCCTGGCCCAGGGAGCAGAGATTCAACATGCAGCGGGGACAGGTGGAGAGCGGGATCAGCGTTGAGGTGTGCAGGTGAGGCGGGGGGTGGTCATGGGATGAGAGGGGTCGAGGGTGAGGGTGAGGGTGAGGGGTGTGTCAGGGGCGGGGCAGGGGAGGTCCGGGACGAGGGTTGGGGCAATTGGGGACAAGAGCAAGGGTGATTGGGGACAAGGGAGAGGGCGAGAGGGGTCGAGGTCTGGGTCAGCACTATCCTACCTTCCAGTGTGACGGAGGTGGAGGTTTCCTTCGAATCTTTGCAGCTTTTGACCTTGATGTCCTGGGGGGACACAGGGAGACTTTCAGCACCAGACGACACCCCCAACCTCTCGCGAGGTAGCACCCCTCACCAACCCCCACCCACCCGAACCGCTCCAAGCTTCGAAAGCTGAACTCTGACCTCAGAGATCTTCCTGAAGTTGTTGTTGGCTGAACTGCAGTGCTCCACCATCTCGATGGCCAACTTGTAATTGTCGACAAACTCCTTGTACACACCCAGACTCTCCGCCTGGGGCGATGGGACCAGAGAGAGATGGGGGTGAGGAGGGAGTGAGGAGGGGCGAGGTATGGGGTGAGGAGGGGTGAGGTAGGGGGTGAGGAGGGGCGAGGAAGGGGGTGAGGTGAGGAGGGGTGAGGAAGGGGGTGAGGTAGAGGGGTGAGGTGTGGGGTGGGGGGGTGAGAAGGGGCAAAGAGAGGTGAGGTAGGGGTGAGGAGGGGCAAGGTAGGGGGTGAGGGGGCAAGGTGGGGGTTGAGGAGGGGCGAGGAGGAGGTGGGGGGGTGAGGTGAGGGTGAGGAGGGGGTGTGGTGTGGGGTGGAGGGGTGAGGAGGGACATTAGTTAAACCAGGTAACATAAACCTGAATCCATCCCCAACCCCCATTGATACAGGTCTGATCCCTGAGCTCTCACTGTAGCCTTCCCTCACACACCCACCCTCCTCACTGCCCACACACCTTCCACTTTCCTCTCACCCCACCCGGTGTCTCCACACCCCTCCCTCTGTCCTCCCTACTCCTCCGTCCCCTCCCCTACATCGCAACTTCCCTCTTCCTCAGTCTCCTCCCCTTATTGCCCTATCTCTCCCTGTCAATTCCCCCAGCTCCTATCCACCACTCCCACCTCCTCCTCCCCCTTGCCTCTCCTCCTACCCCCGCCTCTCCGTCCCCCTCCCCGCCTCTCTCTCCCCATAGCCCTTGCCTCTTTGTCCCGCTGCCGGCTGTGGGTCAGACTCACCAGTGTGTGGAAGAGGTGTCCCACGGTGGGGTGGGCATCGCAGTGCTGGATGTGAGCTCTCAGTCCGTCGGTGAATTGTTGGTGGACCTGGTGGATCTCGGTGACCCTATAGAAAATGGTGTCGATCTGCTGGTGGGTCAGGACAGGTTGTGACGTGGTGGCCGCTGCCTTCAGCGGCTTCAGTGGCTACACAGGGACCAGAGCGCTGTGGGTTAGATGGCCTGAAGTCTCCCTCCTACCCAGCCCCCACCCCTTCCCCCGCTGAGTGATCCCCCCCTACCCAGCCCCCACCCCTTCCCCCGCATGCCCACTCCCAACCCCCTACCCGGCTCCCAACCACCTCTGCCGAGTGCCCACCCCCAACCCCCTACCCAGCTCCCACCCACCTCCCCCGAGTGCCCACCCCCAACCCCCTACCCGGCTCCCACCCACCTCCGCCAAGTGCTCACCCCCTACCCAGTCCCCACCCCCTCCCCTGAGTGCCCACCCCCAACCCCCTACCTGGCTCCCAACCACCTCCCCCGCATGCCCACCCCCAACCCCCTACCCAGCTCCCAACCACCTCCCCCGAGTGCTCACCCCCTACCCAGCCCCCACCCCCTCCCCCGCATGCCCACTCCCAACCCCCTACCCGGCTCCCACCCACCTCCCCCGAGTGCCCACCCCCAACCCCCTACCCGGCTCCCACCCACCTCCACTGAGCACCTACCCCCATCCCCTCCCTACCAGGCAGTAGTGGGTAAGGGTATCAGGAAAGATCTGGACATGGGTCAAGAATGGAAGTAGGGCTTGAAAGGTTAGTGAGGGGAGATGGGGAGACAAGAAGGGGGAAATGGGGAGAAGGACAAGGGTGAAGGGGGGGTCAGAGGGATGGGTGTAATGCCCTGGTAAAGATTTTACTGCTAATATTGTAGGGTATTTCATTTCATGGTTTTCGGTATAAGCTGTGCGTTCTGCTGGTAGTGTTTGGGTTACTGTTAAAGATAAGGGAGCTTAGAAATGTTGTGTCATCCAATCAGGATGGTGGAACTGGGAGAAGGTTCTAGAGAATGCTGGAGGAGAGGTTTTGTGACAGACATTGAGGTGGGTTGAAGGTCTTTTTCGGGGATGGAGGTGCAATGGAGAGAGAAGATGCTTGAGAGAACTGGCTGTTGGATTCGATCTGGCAGGAATGTGCAATTTGATGGAGCCCGAGGGGATCGGTGAATAGGAGTTGGTGCCGTGATTACATTGGAGATTTGAGCTCCAACCTGCACACGTTTGACTCTTTGACTATGATGGGCCTTTTGTTTTTTTTTTCCTTTCTTTTCTTTAATAACTGCTTGGTTAAGCTAACATTCATAAATATGCTTTCCTTATAATTGTATGCAGATTAAAAGGGGAGTTGAGTATAGGAGCAAAGAGGTCTTTCTGCAGTTGTACAGGGCCCTGGTGATACCACACCTGGAGTACTGTGTGCAGTTTTGGTCTTCAAATTTGAGGAAGAACATTCTTACTAGTGAGGGAGTGCAGCGTAGGCTCATGAGGTTAATTCCCGGGATGGCGGGACTGTCATATGTTGAAAGATTGGAGCGACTGGGCTTGTATACACTGGAACTTAGAAGGATGAGAGGGGATCTGAGTGAAACATATAAGATTATTAAGGGATTGGACACGCTAGAGGCAGGAAACATGTTCCTGATGTTGGGGGAGTCCAGAACCAGAGGCCACAGTTTAAGAATAAGGGGTAGACTATTTGGAACGGAGTTGAGGAAAAACTTTTTCACAGAGGGTTGTGGATCTGTGGAATGCTCTGCTTCAGAAGGCAGTGGAGGCCAATTCTCTGGATTCTTTCAAGAAAGAGTTAGATAGAGCTCTTAAAGATTGCGGAGTCAAGGAATATGGGGAGAAGGCAGGAACAGAGTACTGATTGTGAATGATCAGCCATGATCACAGTGAATAGTGGTGCTGGCTCAAAGGGCTGAATGGCTTACTCCTGCACCTATTGTCTATTACGGTCTGTTATGTCTTGCCACAGGGCAATTAGATGGGAGCAGTACGTTACACAGTATTCACACAAAGCAGGGTTTGGATGGGCAAGACATTGCAACCTCATGGATTTGGTGGGACTCAAGTCACACCCTAGACATACTAAGTCTGATAAGGGTTTTCTTATCACTGAGTCTGGTGGCTGTTAGTGAGGGACCAACGATCCACATCTTTAGAGACGCCCAGCAACCGTCCCAGATTGAGTTTGTTGAATACTGTGTAATTTCTCTAAGAACTGATTAAGTGGGTTTCTGTTTAAGCCTGTGTTAAACTTTTGACCGAGTGTTGGCACGTGGCCAAGTGGTTAAGGCGTCGGTCTAGTGATCTGAAGGTTGCTAGTTCGAGCCTTGGCTGAGGCAGCGTGTTGTGTCCTTGAGCAAGGCACTTAATCACACATTGCTCTGCGACGACACTGTTGTCAAGCTGTATTGGCCCTAGTGCCCTTCCCTTGGACAACATCGGTGGCGTGGCGAGGGGAGACTTGCAGCATGGACAACTGCCGGTCTTCCATACAACCTTGCCCAGGCCTGCGCCCTGGAAACCTTCCAAGGCGCAAATCCATGGTGTCACGAGGCTAACGGATGCCTATTTTAAACTTTTGACCAAGAAAGTGATTAAGATATGTGGTTACGGACGTCGCAAGGATTAGGCGTTGGTGTGGTTCAAAGAGATCATCTGTAATGATTGCTTGTGTTCTGAGCGGGGTGGATGTCTGCAGCCCAGATGAACGGCTATTTTGGGTTTTAAGTATCGTTGAAGAACTAGGGGAAGTTGTCATCACAGAATGACAGTTTGACCAAATGGAGGGCAAAGATGTTGTTTTAGTTCAGACCAGCGACGGCGTAACAGGAATGGATCTGCCTGTTACCTCTGGGGTCCTGGGAGAGGCCACGGGCCATCCACACTTTCAGAGAAGAGAGGAGTGTAGGCAAGGTGACGAATTGCAAGCTGAGTTTCCCGTAGCTGAGGGTGGAAACTTTAAAGACCAGTTATTCTCATTTCTGCGGAGTGAGAGGAAGGAGTTGTCTGATGTGTAAGGTCTAATGAGTGCTCCAGCAAGGGGTAAAAATTCTGTAGTGGTATTGCCAATTATGTCCCTGGTGCATATAAATGACAAAGTGCACTGGTAGAGTCAAAGTGATCTTAGGCTGAGAATGTTGTCGGGAGTGAAGCCAGACCCCGACTGGGAGAAGGAAAATGAGACTTGGGTGGAGCAGACCTCTCAGACGCTGGATGATGTGAAAGGACAGCGCTGGTAGAGAGCCTAAAATGTCCAGTTGCTCAGGCAGTGACATCCTCAAAGACAGAGAACCCCTTTGCTGCTTCCACAGGCTAAATGCAAGAGCTGTAAGCAGGGGACCAATGACCCACATCTTTGCATTTTTGGCGATGGAGCTTATGGTGGGGTTTAGAAACATGTTTCAGGAGAAGGGGAGAAACTTTCTGCCTACATTTTTCAGCTAAAGAGACAGCTGCTTTGCTTATGGCGTAAAGGGGCCATTCCACAGGCCAATATGAGTCAATTAAGGATGAACCAAGTGGCGAAGGGTACACAGTCACGTGACATGATTGCCTTAAGCCTCCCAGTGTCTTGTAAGATCGTCCCCCTCCCTAGCTTTATACTTCATTGTCGCCAAACAGTTGATACTAGAATGTACAATCATCACAGCGATATTTGATTCTGCGCTTCCCACGCCCTGGATTACAAATATTAAATATTAAAAATAAAATTAGTAAATATTAAAAATTTAAATTATAAATCATACATAGAAAATAGAAAAATGGAAAGTAAGGTAGTGCAAAAAAACCGAGAGGCAGGTCCAGATAGTTGGAGGGTACGGCCCAGATCCAGGTCGGGATAAGTTCAGCAGCCTTATCACAGTTGGAAAGAAGCTGTTCCCAAATCTGGTCGTACGAGTCTTCAAGCTCCTGAACCTTCTCCCGGAGGGAAGAGGGAGGAAAAGTGTGTTGGCTGGGTGGGTCGTGTCCTTGATTATCCTGGCAGCACTGCTCCGACAGCGTGCGGTGTAAAGTGAGTCCACGGACGGAAGATTGGTTTGTGTGATGTGCTGCGCTGTGTTCACGATCTTGTTGAGCTGATCAGAGAAGTAAGAGGAGGAAAAAGCGATGGAGGAGTGGGAGGCCTCCGTCAGCAGGGCACAGTCCTCAGTCGTTGCCTCTGTTGCTGAAAGGACCCCCGATGTCACACAGGCGGGGGGTTTACAGGATTTTGTGAAAGAATTGAGAGCCAAGATATCTCTGTTGATATCGACTGGCACTGTCACCAAGCATGACAAGGTCGATAGGTAGTCAGACCCACTGATGGGACACGCTAAGCAGGCCCTCTGGATTGTTTCCCTCACCACAGTTGTAACAGACAATACTGGTCTCACAGTAAAGGGCTGCTGTTAAACGGGGAGCAACTGGTATTGATGGTTACAACTGTGGTGAGGAGAGACATTTCAGACAGGACTGAGAAGGACATGAAAACCTTTGGAAAGTGAACCAACAGTTATTTAAATAGGAGGGGAAGTCAGGAAACCTCGGAGAGACCCAGTGACGGAACAGACTGGCGTTTCAGAGGGAACACATCCCAATCAATGTATCAAGGAAAACACCAGAGAGCAAAGCACTATTCCTGAAGGCTTGGCAGGGCCAAGCTCCAAGCTCCATGGATCGGGGTGTTTATGCTAGAGCCATACTTGATAGAGGTTCTCAGGTTACTCTGCTGTATGGATCCTTCTGCAACCGGTATCTGACGCATTTACCATTGATGTCAATCAGTGTGCTAAGGATCTGGGTGATGACTACCCGTATGATGATTACTTGTCGTTGAAGCTGGAGGTTTCGGAGGCAGATGTGGGAGCAACTGAGGCCCTTGATATGTTAATGTTGGTCTGTCCGGACCCTGTTGAGAAGGCTGAAGCTTCAATTCTTGTGGGGGCAAATACTCCTGCTGTGAGGAGGCTAGTGGAAGCCTGCAAGGAGAGAATTGGGGGGAGCTTTCTGAAAGATGTCCATTCATCCTGTCTTTAGAGTTGCTTTTCAGAAAGTGCAAGCCCATCCTGGACTGGATGATGAGCACAAACAAGGAACTGTGTGGTACACCCCTTCCAAATCTATTGTGTTACAGCCTGGGGAAGTAGCGAGAGTGACGGGAAACCCCAAATTTCCGGGAATGCCTGATGCCAAGGCCTCCTGGTGGATGTTCCTGAGGACAACAAAGAGGAGTCATGCTTACCTGCTGGGGTACTGGTGAGGCCCAAACTGCAGAAGCCTTTGGTTGTACATGTAAACAGGGCGACAGTGAGTGTCAGGAACATCTCAGAGAGGGAGGTCACCCACAGGCAGGGGGTGCTGATGGCACATCTTTCTCTAGTGACTGTAATGTCTAGTTTTCCTGTGTGAAAAGCAGGAGAGAGAGACCATCTCCTGGATCAGGACAGTTGACAGTCAAGTCATTCAACTTTGGTGACTCCCTTGGTACCTGGAGGTTGGAAAAGAAGACTGACAGAAGCTCTCAGGATGAGGCTTTTCATTCCAGAGTGAAGGAGATGTCTTTCTTCAAAGAAAGGGTTTCCGTTCCTCCACCATTAACACTGCCCTCAACCGCATCTCTTCCATTTCATGCACATCTGCTCTCATCCCATCCTCCCATCACCCTACCAGGGATAGGGTTCCTCTTGTCCTCACCGACCACCCCACAAGCCTCTGCATCCAGCACACAAGTCTCGTCAACTTCTGTCATCTCCAATGGGATCCCACTACCAAGCACATCTTTCTCTCCCCCCACTTTCTGCTTACCACGGGGATCATACCCTACACGACTCCTTGTCCATTCATCCCTCCCCACTGATCTCCCTCCTGGCACATACCCTTGCAAGTAGAACAAGTGCTACACCTGCCCCTACACCTCCTCCCTCACTACCATTCAGGGCTCCAAACAGTCCTTCCAGGTGAGGTGACACTTCACCTGTGGGTCTGTTGGGGTCATATACTGCGTCCGGTGCTCCCGGCGTGGCCTCCTGTATTTCGGCAAGACCCACCGTAGATTGGGAGACCACACTGCCGAGCACCTATGCTCTGTCTGCCAGGAAAAGCGGGATCTCCCACTGGCCTCCCATTTTAATCCCTCTTCCATTCCCATTCTGATCCTTGGCCTCCTTACTATCATGATGAGGCCACACTCCGGGTGAAGGAACAACTAATTACTTTCTGTCTGGGCAGCCTCCAACCTGATGACGTGAACATCGATTTCTCGAACTTTCGGTAGTTGCCCCCTCCCCCCTTCACCAGTCCTCATCCCCCTTTCCCTTTCTCACTTTATCTCCTTGCCTGACCATCACCTTTCGATAGTGTTCCTCCCCCCTTTTCTTTTTTCCATGACGTTCTGTCCTCTCCTATTAGATACCCCTTTCTCCAGCCCTGTATCTCTTAGAAACATAGAAACATACAGCACAATACAGGCCCTTCGGCCCACAAAGCTGTGCCGAACATGTCCCTACCTTAGAACTACCTAGACTTTACCCGCAGCCCTCTATTTTTCCAAGCTCCATGCAGCCATCCAGGAGTCTCTTAAAAGAGCCCATCATTTCCGCCTCCACCACTGCCGCCGGCAGCCCATTCCACACACTCACTACCCTCTGAGTAAAAAACTTACCCCTGACATCTCCTCTTTACCTGCTTCCAAGCACCTTAAAACTGTGTCCTCTCATGCTAGCCATTTCAGCCCTGGGGAAAAGACTCTGACTATCCACATGATCAATGCCTCACATTATCTTGTATACCTTTATCAAGTCACCTCTCATCCTCCGTTGCTCCAAGGAGAAAAGGCCAAGTTCATTCAACCTATTCTGATAAGGCATGCTCCCCAATCCAGGCAACATCCTTGTAAATCTCCTCTGCACCCTTTCTATGGTTTCCGCATCCTTCCTGTAGTGAGGTGACCAGAACTGAGCACAGTACTCCAAGTGGGGTCTGACCAGGGTCCTATATAGCTGTGACATTACCTCGCAGCTCCTAAACTCAATTCCACGATTGATGAAGGCCAATGCACCGTATGCTTCTTAACCACAGAGTCAACCTGTGCAGCAGCTTTGAGTGTCCTATGTACTCGGACCCCAAGATCCCTCTGATCCTCCACACTGGCAAGAGTCTTGCCATTAATGCTATATTCTGCCATCATATTTGACCTACCAAAATGAACCACCTCACACTTATCTGGGTTGAACTCCATCTGCCACTTCTCAGCCCAGTTTTGCATCCTATCAATGTCCCGCTGTAACTTGACAGCCCTCCACACTTTCCATAACACACCCAACGCTCCACTTCCTCAACCAGGTCATTTATAAAAATCATGAAGAGTAGTGTCCCAGAACAGATCCCTAAGGCACACCACTGGTCGCCGACCACCATGCAGACTATGACCCGTCTACAACCACTCTTTGCCTTCTGTGGGCAAGCCAGTTCTGGATCCACAAAGCAATGTCCCCTTGGATCCCATGCCTCCTTATTTTCTCAATAAGCCTTGCATGGGATACCTTATCAAATGCCTTGTTGAAATCCATATACACTACATCTACTGCTCTACCTTCATCAATGTGCTTAGTCACATCCTCAAGAAATTCAATCAGGCTCCTAAGGCACAACCTCTCTCTGACAAAGCCATGCTGACTATTCCTAATCATATTATGATTCTCCAAATGTTGATAAATCCTGCCTCTCAGGATCTTCTCCATCAACTTACCAATCACTGAAGTCTTTCACCAACCAACTTCCCAGCTCTTTAGTCCACCTGTCCCCCTACCAGTTTCACCTATCACCTTGCCTTTCTCCCTCCCCTCCCCCCACTTTCTTATTCTGGCGTCTCATCTTTTTTTCTCCAGCCCTGTTGAAGGGTCTCGGCCCGAAATATCGACTGTACGCTTTTCCATAGATGCTGCCTGGCCTGCTGAGTTCCTCCAGCATTTTGTGTGTGTTGCATGTGTTTTCTACTGACGAATTTAATGTGGGTTGTTCCAAGAGTACTCAGTACACAATCTGAGAGAGAGAAGACACCCCTTTCAGAGAGAGGTCTCGGTGAATAGCACCTGCTGATGTGGAGGAAGTTTGGCAGCATCTGTTGAAGCTGAAGGAAGCTGGGATTATCACTGAGTCACCGAGTCCCTTATGCATTTCTCACAGGGGTGGGGAGGAAGAAGAATGGGAAGGAACGAATGTGTGCTGACTATGAGACACTGAACCGACGTACGGTCCCTGACCGTGAATTGAGGTCATGCTAGCCTGCCTGAGTGCAGTGAAATGCTTCAGTGTGCTGGGCCTGAGGAGTGGGTATTATCAGACCCCCATGAGTGAGACTAACAAGGAGAAGACGGCATTCACAAGTCCACTTGGATTCTTTCAGTTCGAAAGGAGGCCCCAGGGCATCTCAGGAGCACTGGCTACCTTCCAGCGTGTCATGGAGACTGTTGGGGATATCAACTTGCTTGAGGTACTGGTGTACCTGGATGATCTCACAGTGTTTAGGTCCACCCTGGAAGATCATGAGATGAGGCAACTGAAGGTGCTAAACTGCCTGAAAGCTGAAGGGTTAAAACTGTCTCTGGACAAGTGCCAGTTCTGCAAGATGTCTGTCACCCGAGCTTGACACATAGTCTCATGGGATGAAGTAACTACAGATCCAAAGATAGAGGCAGTGACCACGTGGCCAAGGCCCAAGAATGTGAGTGCTCTACCCTCGTGCCTTGGGCTCTGTAGGTACTATCGGAGGTTCGTGAAGGACTACTCCAACGTGAGTCACCCTTTGAATCAGGCTCTGTGCGGTTACTCTCCTTTGGGGAAGAAAGGGAGGAGGTCGAAAGGAGACGATGGTAAAGTTTATTGTAGCCCTTCAGAGCCCTTTGGAGCAAGATGGGATGCAAAATATGAAGAACCTTTCAGTTGCTAAAGGAGCTGCTGAAGAAAATACCTGTGTTGGCTTTTACAGACCCCCAGTTGCCATACGTACTGCATACAGTTGCCAGCCGAGAGGGCTTAGGGGGCGTTCTATATGAGGATCAGGGCAAGGGTTGAAGCCTGTCACTTTTGTCAGCTGGAGTCTGAGCAAAACTACCCCAATAACAAATTGGAGCTTTGGCGTTGAAATGGGCTGTAGTGGGTAGTGATTATCTATATGGTGCCACGTTCAAAGTGAGGACTGACAACAATCCATTATCCAGACCTCGATGAAAACGGATGCCACAGGCCATCAGTAGTTGGCGGTGTTGTCTGCCTAAGTGCTGGCCGGGCAGCCGGTACATTGAGCCGATGCATTGTCCCGACATGCGCACAAAGGGCCGGAAATGGACAGAGTGGGAGGGCATTCCTGCACTTGGAGTTAAAGCAATGTGCCTGTTTTCTGCCACGGGGAAATCAGAGCGAGGCAAGGGCAGAATAGAGCTGTGGATCATGTGGGAGCTTCTGGTTGCGCCATTCCACAAGTTTATTGCAACTTGACCATTCTGAATACAAAGCAGTTGCCTGCATTGGGTCCTGGGGCAGTGGACACTGCTCAGCGAGATGACCCCTCTATAGCTACCATTTGGTCAGCCGTTGCAAGAGGGGATATGGCACAAATTGAAAAGACGAAACACCCTGCCATACCTCTGTACTGCTGAGAGAATGGAAGAAAATGGAGTTGAGGAACCGGGTTCTATACTGGGTCCAGACGGGCCTCAGCAGTCCCAGTTGTTTCTGCCAGAGAAGTATCAGAGGATTGCATTGAAATCATTGCATGATCACTCGGGTCATTTGGGGTTTGACAAGACCTGTGGATTGGTCCGAATTTGGTTCTACTGGCCCCAAATGAAGCCTGAGGTCAAACAGTACTGTAAGTTGTGCATTCAGTGTACTCAGAAGATGCTGCCTACGAGGGCTGCTCCTTTATCCCATTTGGAGAGTGCAGGCCACTTGATCTAGTATGTATGGATTTCCTCTCCATAGAGCCTGATTCCAGCAACACTGCAAATGTCTTGGTTATTATTGATCACGACACCTGATATGCTCAAGCCTTCTCTACAAAGGATCAGAGGGCAGCCACCATGGCCAAAGTGTGATGTGAAAAGCATTTAGTTCATTATGGCCTTCCAAGACAGCGATCAGGGAAGGAATTTTGAGAGTATGCTAATACTTGAGTTACTGGGCATGCTTGGAGTTGAGAAATTGAGGACTACACCTCATCAGCCTCAGGGTGATCTCCAGCCCGAGAGGTTCAACTGGACATTGCTAGACATGCTCAGAACCCTGGATATCAGCAAGGAGGACAAATGGAGTCAGCATATTGGGCATTTGGTCCGCTGTTACAACTGTACACAGAATGAAACTACTAGATACTCACCATATTATTCGATGTTTGGACACAAAGTGAGATTGCCTGTTTTGGGACCGGTGGGGAAGACTTGAAACAGAAGACCTATCTCAAGTATGTGTCTGACATGAGGAAGGAATTGCAAGTGGCTTACAAACTAGCAGAGCTCTCTGATATCAAGCAGAATTAAGGAAATGAGGAGATATGATCAAAAGATAAGGTTCTCCAAACTGATGGCTGCAGACGGAGTTCTAATAAAGAATTTGGACCTACCAGGGAAGCACAAGTTGGGTGACCGATGGGTGGTTATGCCTTAGGTAGTGGAGAGTCAGATGCCAAATGTGCCAGTTTTTTGGGTGAAGCCAAAAGACGGAAATGGGTCTGTCAAAGTTCTCCATCAGAACCACCTTTTACCTCTAGAACAAGAGGTACATGTTGACCCAGAGCTCGACATGGCTCCTACACCTAGAAGAAGGACTCAGTGCTGAAGTGGGAGAACAGAAAGACAATCAGTGGAGAGACCTGAAAGAGGCATAACTGCTGAGAGCTGTACGGATTCAGAGAACGAGGAAATGGTGGTGTGGTATACATTACCTTATGCGAACTCCCCAATAATTGATGAAGAAATTCCTGAACCTCCCAACGCTGATGTGGGGGTAACTAGGCTCAAAGTAACTGGAAATGAAGCTGAGCTCAGTCAAGTGACAGAGGGACCTGAGTTGCTGGAAGGGATGAATAATGGACAGAGGGAGACTTCACCAAGTAGACAGGAAAGACCCCACCAAGAAGTGTCTGAGACTGAAGAAGTGAATGATAAGATAAGGAGGTTTCAAAGAGTGAGGAAACCCCTAGATATGCTGGCCTACGTGGCACTGGGGAACAGAGTGTTGCGCCTATCCCTCTAGTGAGATACGTCACTACCATTTACAAATGGATTGGAGGTTCTGATATCATGAACTTCCTTTGAAAACTGTGTTATTAATGATGAGGACATGACTATTTTTGGTGGAGGGAAGAATGTAATGCCCTGGTAAAGATCTTACTGCTAATGTTGTAGGATATTTCATGTAATGGTTTTCTGTAGAAGCTGTGTGTTCTGCTGGTAGTGTTTGGTTTACCATTAAAGATAGGGATGCTTAGGAATGTTGTGTCATCCAATCAGGAGGGTGGAATTGGGAGAAGGTTCTAGAGAATGCTGGGGTGAGGTTTTGTGACAGACACTGAGGTGAGTCGAGGTCTTTTTCAGCGGAGGATGGAGAAAGGAGCTCGAGAGGACCGGCTGTATGATTTGATCCGGCAGGAATGCACAATCCAAAGGAACCCAAAAAGGGGAATTTCTACTACAGATCGGTGAATAGGAGCTGGCGCCATGAGTACATTGGATACATTGAGGTCCAACCTCTGCACATGTGACTGTTTAATTATGATGAGCCCTTTTGTTTTTATCTTTCTTTGCTTTAATACTGTTTGGTTAAGCTAACATTCATAAATATGCTTTCTTCAAAATTGCATGTGTACGGTCTGTTATTCTTGCTGACGGCTGATTACATGGGAGCAGTAAGTTACACAGTGTTCACACAAAGCGAGGTTTGGGTGGATGAGACATCCCAACCTCACGGGTTTGGTGAGACCCAAGTCATATCTACCCTAGACATACGGAGATGAGAATGGTGGCTTTCTCACGGCTGAGTCCAGTGCCTGTCAGCGAGGGGTCAATGGCCGCAGCCCTAGAGATGCCCAGTAAAGAAGGGGTTCACAGGGAATGGGGGAGATGGGGGGGATGGGGGGATGGCAGTGGGCAGAGATGGGGGGATGGGGGTGGGGGGATGGGGTGGGGAGATGGGGGTGGGGGGAGATGGGGATGGGGAGATGGGGGGATGGGGTGGGGGGAGATGGGGGATGGCAGTGGGCGGAGATGGGGGATGGCGGTGGGGGGAGATGGGGATGGGGAGATGGGGGATGGGGAGATGGGGAGGATGGGGGTGGGGGGAGAAGGGGTGGGGGAGATGGGGGGAGGGAGATGAGCAAGGTGACTTTGGGACAGGGGTAGGAGAAGGTGGACCACACCCAGTGAGAACACAGCCCTTACCAACTCCTGCCCGTAAGAATGCAGTCCCGTGAGAGACCAACAAACCTCACTTGAGACCCAGTAACCAGAGTGAGACAGCCACACCCTCCATCCATACCAGTAGCAGGGCCTCCAGCTGGTTGAGATAGAGCTCTTCACTGGCCAGGATGCCCGACAGAACCAAACTCCTCATCTCCAGTCGCTTCTCCGGCCCCGACACACCCTGGGGAGACAGTCACACCGGTCAGTCTCAACGTCCCCACACCCTGGGGACACAGTCACACCGGTCAGTCTCAATGTCACCACACCCTGGGGAAACAGTTACACCGGTCGGTCTCACAGTCCCCACACCCTGGGGAGACAGTCACACCGGTCAGTCTCAATGTCCCCACACCCAGGGGAAAGAGTTACACCAGTCAGTCTCACAGTCCGCACACCGTGGGGAGACAATTACACCGGTCAGTCTCACAGTCCCCACACCCTGGGGAGACAGTCACACCGTGCACGCAGCCTGGGGAGACAGTCACACCGGTCAGTCTCACAGTCCCCACACCCTGGGGAGACAGACACACCGTGCACGCAGCCTGGGTAGTCAACAGTCATCCGGCTGCCGTTTCTGCACCCCAGGGGAAACACAACCTCTTGTGTCTCCCTTGCCACATCGCGGTCACAGCTGCATCCACCCCCACTGACCCTCCCTCACCCTCACCTTCTGCAGCCCCAGATCAGAGTCGAGGTCTGCATCATGTACCTCGCATTCGTCCTGGTCCGAGGCGTCCGCTCCCTCCAACACCTCATCCAAGAACGAAAGCACCTCCTCCTCTCCCATTGCTGCGAGCGGCGGCCGATACCTCTGAGAGGAGACCTCTCCTTCCAAGACCAAACTGAACCTTCCCTCCTCTTGCTTCTCCTGAGAGTTGTCCGAGGGTGCGATCTCTCCCTTTCCCCTACCCCGAAAAGGGTTCGAGGGTGTGTGCTCTCCCCACTTCTGAGGGGAGACTGAGGGTGCAATTGTCCCTCTGCTCTGCGTGCGAGATTTCCCAATCTCTCCCTGGTCCTTCGAGATCAGACCCAGGGTGGGATCTCTCCCCCTCCCCCTTCAGTCTCCACCAACCTCTCCCCTCCTCCTCTGAGAGCAGGGTGAGGGAGGGACCTCTCAATCTATCCCAACCTCTCCCTTCCTCCTCCTCCTCCTCCGACAGCAGAGCGATTGTGGGATCTCTCCCAGCCCAACTCTGGGATGACACCAGTCCCTGCCCTCACCCCTCTTCCCCCACTCTCTGGCTCTCTCTGGGAAGTCACCTTGCACCTCTCCCACTCACCTCCTCCCTGCCCAACTCACTCCTCTCTGGATAAGAGCCTCGACTTGTCCCTCTTCCCCTCTCCCTCCACCTACCTTCTCATCCCTCCCTCCCTCCTCTTGTCCTCCCTGCCACTCTCCTCTCCTCTTCCTGTCCTACTTCCCCTCCCCCGCTCTCTCCTCCCTCCCTCGCTGAGATACTCCTTCCACTCCTTCCCTCTCCACCCTCGCTGCCCCTCTCCCTCTCCTCCTTGCCCTCCCCACCTCTCCCTCCCCGTCCTTCTCCCCCACCCTGCCTCTCCCCTTCGTGGGACAAAACCTGCCCCTGGGTCTTGCAAGTCACAACTTCCTTGTTGAGGCTCGTCCTCTCCGGCTTCCCGCTGCAGGAAGGCAGCTTTGCCTGGAACGCTGAGCGAGCAGGAACGCGGCGACACAGCGGGTTGGGGTGGGGGGGGGAACAGTGAAGCCCCCACACTGCACCTCCCTGGGGTCCGAGGAGCTGATGCAGGGAACAGCCCGAGGCATAAACAACAGGCCCGACACTCCCCCACTGAGTCAGCAAGTGGTCACAGTAACCACAAAGCTGTGACTCGCGTAGCAGGGCCCAGGAACAGCAGTATCGTCGCCTGGTGTTATGCAGTGACAGACCCGTCCCCACCGGTACCGTACCCCAGTGTTGTACAGTGACGGACCCGTCCCCACCGGTACCGTACCCCAGTGTTGTACAGTGACGGACCCGTCCCCACCGGTACTGTACCCCGGTGTTCTACACTGACGGACCCGTCCCCACCGGTACCGTACCCCAGTGTTACACAGTGACAGACCCGTCCCCACCGGTACCGTACCCCAGTGTTGTACAGTGACGGACCCGTCCCCACCGGTAACGTACCCCGGTGTTGTACAGTGACGGACCCGTCCCCACCGGTAACGTACCCCGGTGTTACACACTGACAGACCCGTCCCCACCGGTAATGTACCCCGGTGTTACACAGTGACTGACCCGTCCCCACCGGTACTGTACCCCGGTGTTCTACACTGACAGACCCGTCCCCACCGGTACCGTACCCCGGTGTTACACAGTGACGGACCCGTCCCCACCGGTACCGTACCCCGGTGGTACACAGTGACGGACCCGTCCCCACCGGTACCGTACCCCGGTGTTACACAGTGACGGACCCGTCCCCACCGGTACCGTACCCCGGTGTTACACAGTGACGGACCCGTCCCCACCGGTACCGTACCCCGGTGTTGTACAGTGACGGACCCGTCCCCACCGGTACCGTACCCCGGTGTTACACAGTGACGGACCCGTCCCCACCGGTACCGTACCCCGGTGTTGTACAGTGACGGACCCGTCCCCACCGGTACCGTACCCCGGTGTTGTACAGTGACGGACCCGTCCCCACCGGTACCGTACCCCGGTGTTGTACAGTGACGGACCCGTCCCCACCGGTAACGTACCCCGGTGTTGTACAGTGACAGACCCGTCCCCACCGGTACCGTACCCCGGTGTTCTACACTGACAGAGCTGAATCCCGTTTTGGCAGATGCCCTCCAGTCCCGTCAGCATCCTGGTGTACATATTCTGCACCATCTCCCGATAACTGGGCAATCGGACTGTCAGCCACACTCCAGAATCAGCCTGACTCGAGTTTTATAAAGCTGTAATGTAACTTCCTACCCTTTCAACTCAAAGCTCTGAGTAATGAACACTAGCATGCCCCATGTCTCTTTGACCACCCGAGCAACCCCTGTAGCCATGTTCAGTCAACGCTGCATCATCAAGATGCCTCCGTGCATCCACATTGTTAAAGGTGTTTCACTGGCGTGCTTTTGCATTTGATCTAGCAGGGTGCAACGGTTCACACTTGGCCCAGTGCTGGAATTGTACTCGCACACTCTCACCAGGGACCTTACAAACTGCTCCTGTCCAAAGGAGTCCATCACATCAAACAAACTCACTGACATCCACAGAGTCTCCAGTCCGCCCTGGAAACACGACTTCCCTTCCCACAGTCAATACCGGCTTTCCCCCAGCCTCCCGTTCACTCCCTCCCTCACCCTCCTCCCTCCCTGTTCACTCACTCCCTCACCCTCCCGTTCACTCACTCCCTCACCCTCCTCCCTCCCTGTTCACTCACTCCCTCACCCTTTCACTCACTCCCTCACCCTCCTCCCTCCCTGTTCACTCACTCCCTCACCCTCCCGTTCACTCCCTCCCTCACCCTCCTCCCTCCCTGTTCATTCACTCCCTCACCCTCCCGTTCACTCCCTCCCTCACCTCCCTCCCTGTTCACTCACTCCCTCACCCTCCTGTTCACTCCCTCCCTCACCCTCCTGTTCACTCCCTCCCTCACCCTCCCCGTTCACTCACACCCCACCCTCCCTGTTCACTCACTGCCTCACCCTCCCCATTCACTCACACCCCACCCTCCCCATTCACTCACTCCCTCACCCTCCCCATTCACTCACTCCCTCACCCTCCCCATTCACTCACTCCCTCGACCTCCCGTTCACTCACTCCCTCACCCTCCTCCCTCCCGTTCACTCCCTCCCTCCCTCACCCTCCTGTTCACTCACTCCCTCACCCTCCCATTCACTCCCTCCCTCACCCTCCCGTTCACTCACTCCCTCACCCTCCCATTCACTCACTACCACACCGTCCCCGTTCACTCACTCCCTCACCCTCCCGTTCACTCCCTCCCTCACCCTCCCCGTTCACTCACTCCCTCACCCTCCCGTTCACTCCCTCCCTCACCCTCCCCATTCACTCACTCCCTCACCCTCCCCATTCACTCACTCCCTCATCCTCCCCATTCACTCACTCCCTCACCCTCCTCCCTCCCCATTCACTCACTCCCTCACCCTCCCGTTCACTCACTCCCTCACCCTCCCAGTTCACTCACTCCCTCACCCTCCTCCCTCCCTGTTCACTCACCCCCACCCTCCCCATTCACTCACTCCCTCACCCTCCCCGTTCACTCACTCCCTCACCCTCCCGTTCACTCACCCCCCACCCTCCCCATTCACTCACTCCCTCACCCTCCCGTTCACTCACTCCCTCACCCTCCCCGTTCACTCACTCCCTCACCTTCCTCCCTCCCTGTTCACTCACCCCCCACCCTCCCCATTCACTCACTCCCTCACCCTCCCCATTCACTCACTCCCTCACCCTCCCCATTCACTCACTCCCTCACCCTCCCGTTCACTCACTCATCTTCCTCCTCCCCATTCACTTACCCTCTTCCTCCCTCCTCCTCACTCACCCTTCCTCCCCGTTCACTCACCTCCCACCCTCTGCGTACACTTACGCCCTCACCTTCCCCACCCGTTTACTGACCCCCTTCCCCCCTTGCCGCTCACTGCCCCTCCCCACCCTGCGGTACTCACCCCGGCTGCAGGACCCTGAGGGGTGGTGAGCAGCGCAGGCCCCGTGCTCAGCTGTGGTGATACGGCGGGCGATTCATCGATAAAGGGCAGCGTGTCCGATATCTCGTCCCCAGGCCGCGTCTCCTCTCCGGACTCACCGTCAAAACCCTCGGCAAAGCTGAAATCTGAGAGGCGGGAGAGAGGTAAGCACAACAGCCTTCCATCTCCCGATCTGCTGAGCACAGTCCAGTCCTCCACCGCCCCCGACAACGGCCGAGGCATGGGGGAAGGGGAGGGGAGGCATGGGGGGAGGGGAGGGGAGGCATGGGGAGAGGGGAGGGAGGCATGGGGGGAGGGGAAGGGATGAAGGGGAGGGGGAGGGGAGGCATGGGGGGAGGGGAGGGGAGGCATGGGGAGAGGGGAGGGGAGGCATGGGGGGAAGGGAAGGGAGGCATGGGGGGAGGGGAAGGGATGAGGGGGAGGGGGAGGGGAGGCATGAGGGGGCGGGGAGGGGAGGCATGAGGGGGCAGGGGAGAAGGAAGAGTGGATTCTAGGAGAAGGGTGTGAGGAGGCTGAGGGGTGGGGAAAGGGGTGAGGAGAGCGAGGGTGTGTGAGGAGAGTGAGGCTGTAAGGAGAGTGAGGGAGTGAGGAGAGTGAGGGGTGAGGGGAAGGGTACAAGGAGAGTGAGGGAGTGAGGATGTGAGGAGAGTGGGGGTGTGAGGAGAGTGAGGGGTGAGGGGAAGGGTACAAGGAGAGTGAGGGTGTGTGAGGAGAGTGAGGAGGTGAGGAGAGTGAGGGGGTGAGGAGAGTGAGGGAGCGAGGAGAGTGAGGGTGTGTGAGGAGAGTGAGGGTGTGTGAGCAGAGTGAGGGTGTGTGAGCAGAGTGAGGGGGTGAGGAGAATGAGGGAGTGAGGAGAGTGAGGGTGTGTGAGGAGAGTGAGGGTGTATGAGGAGAGTGAGGGGGCAAGGAGAGTGAGGGGTGAGGAGAGTGAGGGGGTGAGGAGAGTGAGGGGGTGAGGAGAATGAGGGGGTGAGGAGAGTGAGGGTGTGTGAGGAGAGTGAGGGTGTGTGAGGAGAGTGAGGGTGTATGAGGAGAGTGAGGGGTGAGGAGAGTGAGGGGTGAGGAGAGTGAGGGAGCGAGGAGAGTGAGGGGGCGAGGAGAGTGAGGGGGTGAGGAGAGTGAGGGGGTGAGGGGAGTGAGGAGGTGAGGAGAGTGAGGGTGTGCGAGGAGAGTGAGGGGGCGAGGAGAGTGAGGGTGTGTGAGGAGAGTGAGGGGGCCAGGAGAGTGAGGGGGCCAGGAGAGTGAGGGGGTGAGGAGAGTGAGGAGGTGAGGAGAGTGAGGGTGTGCGAGGAGAGTGAGGGGGTGAGGAGAGTGAGGGAGCGAGGAGAGTGAGGGTGTGTGAGGAGAGTGAGGGGGGCGAGGAGAGTGAGGGTGTGTGAGGAGAGTGAGGGGGTGAGGAGAGTGAGGGAGCGAGGAGAGTGAGGGAGCGAGGAGAGTGAGGGTGTGTGAGGAGAGAGTGAGGGGGCGAGGAGAGTGAGGGTGTGTGAGGAGAGTGAGGGTGTATGAGGAGAGTGAGGGGTGAGGAGAGTGAGGGGTGAGGAGAGTGAGGGGTGAGGAGAGTGAGGGAGCGAGGAGAGTGAGGGGGCGAGGAGAGTGAGGGGGTGAGGAGAGTGAGGGGGTGAGGGGAGTGAGGAGGTGAGGAGAGTGAGGGTGTGCGAGGAGAGTGAGGGGGTGAGGAGAGTGAGGGGGTGAGGAGAGTGAGGGAGCGAGGAGAGTGAGGGTGTGTGAGGAGAGTGAGGGGGCGAGGAGAGTGAGGGTGTGTGAGGAGAGTGAGGGGGCCAGGAGAGTGAGGGGGCCAGGAGAGTGAGGGGGTGAGGAGAGTGAGGAGGTGAGGAGAGTGAGGGTGTGCGAGGAGAGTGAGGGGGTGAGGAGAGTGAGGGAGCGAGGAGAGTGAGGGTGTGTGAGGAGAGTGTGGGGGGCGAGGAGAGTGAGGGTGTGTGAGGAGAGTGAGGGGGTGAGGAGAGTGAGGGAGCGAGGAGAGTGAGGGAGCGAGGAGAGTGAGGGTGTGTGAGGAGAGTGAGGGGGCGAGGAGAGTGAGGGTGTGTGAGGAGAGTGAGGGTGTGTGAGGAGAGTGAGGGTGTATGAGGAGAGTGAGGGGTGAGGAGAGTGAGGGGTGAGGAGAGTGAGGGAGCGAGGAGAGTGAGGAGGTGAGGAGAGTGAGGGTGTGCGAGGAGAGTGAGGGGGTGAGGAGAGTGAGGGGGTGAGGAGAGTGAGGGAGCGAGGAGAGTGAGGGTGTGTGAGGAGAGTGAGGGGGCGAGGAGAGTGAGGGTGTGTGAGGAGAGTGAGGGGGCCAGGAGAGTGAGGGGGCCAGGAGAGTGAGGGGGTGAGGAGAGTGAGGAGGTGAGGAGAGTGAGGGTGTGCGAGGAGAGTGAGGGGGTGAGGAGAGTGAGGGAGCGAGGAGAGTGAGGGTGTGTGAGGAGAGTGAGGGGGGCGAGGAGAGTGAGGGTGTGTGAGGAGAGTGAGGGGGTGAGGAGAGTGAGGGAGCGAGGAGAGTGAGGGAGCGAGGAGAGTGAGGGTGTGTGAGGAGAGTGAGGGGGCGAGGAGAGTGAGGGTGTGTGAGGAGAGTGAGGGGGCGAGGAGAGTGAGGGGGCCAGGAGAGTGAGGGAGCGAGGAGAGTGAGGGGGTGAGGAGAGTGAGTGGGTGAGGAGAGTGAGGGGGTGAGGAGAGTGAGGGAGCGAGGAGAGTGAGGGTGTGTGAGGAGAGTGAGGGGGTGAGGAGAGTGAGGGAGCGAGGAGAGTGAGGGTGGGTGAGGAGAGTGAGGGGGCGAGGAGAGTGAGGGTGTGTGAGGAGAGTGAGGGTGTGTGAGGAGAGTGAGGGGGCGAGGAGAGTGAGGGGGTGAGGGGAGTGAGGAGGTGAGGAGAGTGAGGGGGCGAGGAGAGTGAGGGGGTGAGGGGAGTGAGGAGGTGAGGAGAGTAAGGGTGTGGGAAAGGGGTGAGGGGTTGAGGGGGTTAGGACAGTGAGGGCAGAGTTTGAGGAGGGAGGGTGGAATTTGGGGGGGTTTGAGGGAGGCACATTCGGGGGAGGGAGAGGGAAAGTTCGAGAGAGCTTCAGAGGGGTACTGAAGGGTGCAGGGGTACAGGGAGGTTTGTTGGTGCTTTTGGGGAGGCTTTAAACTAGATTTGCAGGGGGATGGGAACCGAAGTGCCAGAGCAGATAATGGAGCAGGGGTGAAAATAAATGATGTTAAAAGTTCATGCAAAGCCACAAATAGAAGGGTTGTGTGTGGTGGCAATAGTCTTCTGAGGCGTGTCTATTTCAGTGCAAGGTGTATTGTGGGGAAGGCAGACGAGCTGAGGGCGTGGATTGACACGTGGAATTACGACATTATAGCCATTAGTGAAACTTGGCTGCAGGAGGGGCAGGACTGGCAGCTTAATGTTCCAGGGTTCTGATGTTTCAGACATGATCGAAGCAGAGGAATGAAGGCTGGCAGGGGGTGGCATTGCTAGTCAGGGAAAATGTTACAGCAGTGCTCAGGCAGGACAGATCAGAGGGCTTATCTACTGAGGCCATATGGGTGGAGCTGAGAAACAGGAAAGGTATGACCACATTAGTGGGATTGTATTACAGACCACCCAATAGTCAGCGAGAATTGGAGGAGCAAATCTGCAGAGAGACAGCAGACAACTGCAGGAAACATAAAGTTGTGGTGGTAGGGGATTTTAATTTTCCACATATTGATTGGGACTCCCATACTGTTAAAGGTCTAGATGGGTTAGAGTTTGTAAAATGTGTTCAGGAAAGTTTTCTAAATCAATATATAGAGGTACCAACTAGAGAGGATGCAATATTAGATCTCCTATTAGGAAATGAGTTAGGACAAGTGACGGAAGTGTGTGTAGGGGAACATTTTGGTTCCAGTGATCATAACACCATTAGTTTCAACTTGATCATGGATAAAGATAGATCTGGTCCTCGGGTTGAGGTTCTAAATTGGAAAAAGGCCAGATTTGAAGAAATGAGAAAGGATCTAAAAAGCGTGGATTGGAACAGGTTGTTCTCCGGCAAGGATGTGATTGGTAAGTTGGAGGCCTTCAAAGGAGAAATTTTGAGAGTGCAGAGTTTGTATGTTCCTGTCAGGATTAAAGCCAAAGTGAATAAGAATAAGGAACCTTGGTTCTCAAGGGGTATTGGAACTCTGATAAAGAAGAAGAGAGAGATGTATGAAATGTATAGGAAACAGGGAGCAAATAAGGTGCTTGAGGAGTATAAAAAGTGCAAAATAATACTTAAGAAAGGAATCAGGAGGGCTAAAAGAAGACATGAGGTTGCTTTGGCAGTCAAGGTGAAGGATAATCCAAAGAGCTTCTACAGGTATTTTAAGAGCAAAAGGATAGTAAGGGATAAAATTGGTCCTCTTGAACATCAGAATGGTCAGTTATGTAGGGAACCAAAAGAAATGGGGGAGATCTTAAATGGGTTTTTGCATCTGTATTTACTAAGGAAACTGGCATGGAGTCAATGGAAATAAGGCAAACAAGTAGTGAGGTCATGGAACCTATACAGATTGAGGAGGAGGAGGTGCTTGCTATCTTGAGGCAAATCAGAGTAGATAAATCCCCAGGACCTGACAGGGTATTCCCTCGGACCTTGAAGGAGACCAGTGTTGAAATTGCAGGGGCCCTGGCAGATATATTTAAAATGTCAGTATCTACGGCTGAGGTGCCGGAGGATTGGAGGATAGCTCATGTTGTTCCGTTGTTTAAAAAAGGCTCTAAAAGTAACCCAGGAAATTATAGTCCGGTAAATTTGACGCCGGTAGTATGTAAATTATTGGAAGGAGTACTAAGAGATAGGATCTATAAGTATTTGGATAGACAGAGACTTATTAGGGAGAGTCAACATGGCTTTGTATGTGGTAGGTCACGTTTAACAAATCTATTAGAGTTTTTCGAAGCGGTTACCAGGGAACTGGATGAAGGGAAGGCAGTGGATATTGTCTACATGGACTTCAGTAAGGCCTTTGACAAGGTCCCACATGGGAGGTTAGTTACAAAGATGCAGTCGATAGTTATACATGGAGAGGTGGTAAATTGGATTAGACATTGGCTCAATGGAAGAAGCCAGAGAGTGGTGGTAGAGAATTGCTTCTCCGAGTGGAGGCCTGTAACTAGTGGTGTGCCACAGGGATCAGTGCTGGGTCCATTGCTATTTGTTATCTATATCAATGATCTGGATGATAATGTGGTAAACTGGATCAGCAAATTTGCTGATGATACAAAGACTGGAGGTGTAGTGGACAGTGAGGAAGGTTTTCAAAGCTTGCCAAGGGATTTGGACCAGCTGGAAAAATGGGCTGAAAAATGGCAGATGGAGTTTAATACAGACAAGTGTGAGGTATTGCACTTTGGAAGGACAAACCAAGGTAGAACATACAGGGTAAACAACAGGAATTCTGCAGATGCTGGAAATTCAAGCAACACACATCAAAGTTGCTGGTGAACGCAGCAGGCCAGGCAGCATCTGTAGGAAGAGGTGCAGTCGACGTTTCAGGCCGAGACCCTTCGTCAGGACTAACTGAAGGAATAGTGAGTAAGGGATTTGAAAGTTGGAGGGGGAGGGGGAGATCCAAAATGATAGGAGAAGACAGGAGGGGGAGGGATAGAGCCGAGAGCTGGACAGGTGATTGGCAAAAGGGGATACGAGAGGATCATGGGACAGGAGGTCCGGGAAGAAAGACAAGGGGGGGGGGACCCAGAGGATGGGCAAGAGGTATATTCAGAGGGACAGAGGGAGAAAAAGGAGAGTGAGAGAAAGAATGTGTGCATAAAAATAAGTAACAGATGGGGTACGAGGGGGAGGTGGGGCCTCAGCGGAAGTTAGAGAAGTCGATGTTCATGCCATCAGGTTGGAGGCTACCCAGACGGAATACAAGGTGTTGTTCCTCCAACCTGAGTGTGGCTTCATCTTTACAGTAGAGGAGGCCGTGGATAGACATGTCAGAATGGGAATAGGGCGTGGAATTAAAATGTGTGGCCACTGGGAGATCCTGCTTTCTCTGGTGGACAGAGTGTAGATGTTCAGCAAAGCGGTCTCCCAGTCTGCGTCAGGTCTCGCCAATATATAAAAGGCCACATCGGGAGCACCGGACGCAGTATATCACCCCAGTCGACTCACAGGTGAAGTGTTGCCTCACCTGAAAGGACTGTTTGGGGCCCTGAATGGTGGTAAGGGAGGAAGTGTAAGGGCATGTGTAGCACTTGTTCCGCTTACAAGGATAAGTGCCAGGAGGGAGATCAGTGGGGAGGGATGGGGGGGACGAATGGACAAGGGAGTTGTGTAGGGAGCGATCCCTGCGGAATGCAGAGGGGGGGGGAGGGAAAGATGTGCTTAGTGGTGGGATCCCGTTGGAGGTGGCGGAAGTTACGGAGAATAATAGATTGGACCCGGAGGCTGGTGGGGTGGTAGGTGAGGACCAGGGGAACCCTATTCCTAGTGGGGTGGCGGGAGGATGGAGTGAGAGCAGATGTATGTGAAATGGGGGAGATGCGTTTAAGAGCAGAGTTGATAGTGGAGGAAGGGAAGCCCCTTTCTTTAAAAAAGGAAGACATCTCCCTCGTCCTGGAATGAAAAGCCTCATCCTGAGAGCAGATGCGGCGGAGACGGAGGAATTGCGAGAAGGGGATGGCATTTTTGCAAGAGACAGGGTGAGAAGAGGAATAGTCAGATAGCTGTGAGAGTCAGTAGGCTTATAGTAGACATCAGTGGATAAGCTGTCTCCAGAGACAGAGACAGAAAGATCTAGGAAGGGGAGAGAGGTGTCGGAAATGGACCAGGTAAACTTGAGGGCAGGGTGAAAGTTGGAGGCAAAGTTAATAAAGTCAACGAGTTCTGCATGCGTGCAGGAAGCAGCGCCAATGCAGTCGTCGATGTGCGAAGGAAAAGTGGGGGACAGATACCAGAATAGGCACGGAACATAGATTGTTCCACAAACCCAACAAAAAGGCAGGCATAGCTAGGACCCATACGGGTGCCCATAGCTACACCTTTAGTTTGGAGGAAGTGGGAGGAGCCAAAGGAGAAATTATTAAGAGTAAGGACTAATTCCGCTAGACGGAGCAGAGTGGTGGTAGAGGGGAACTGATTAGGTCTGGAATCCAAAAAGAAGCGTAGAGCTTTGAGACCTTCCTGATACATACAGAACATACAGGGTTAATGGTAAGGCACTGAGGAGTGCAGTAGAACAGAGGGAACTGGGAATACAGATACAAAATTCCTTAAAAGTGGTGTCACAGGTAGATAGGGTCGTAAAGAGAGCTTTTGGTACATTGGCCTTTATAAATCAAAGTATTGAGTATAAGAGCTGGAATGTTATGATGAAGTTGTATAAGGCATTGGTGAGGCCGAATCTGGAGTATTGTGTTCAGTTTTGGTCACCAAATTACAGGAAGGATATTAATAAGGTCGAAAGAGTGCAGAGAAGGTTTACAAGGATGTTGCCGGGACTTGAGAAACTCAGTTACAGAGAAAGGTTGAATAGGTTAGGACTTTATTCCCTGGAGCATAGAAGAATGAGGGGAGATTTGATAGAGGTATATAAAATTATGATGGGTATAGATAGAGTGAATGCAAGCAGGCTTTTTCCACTGAGGCAAGGGGAGAAAAAAACCAGAGGACATGGGTTAAGGGTGAGGGGGGAAAAGTTTAAAGGGAACATTAGGGGGGGCTTCTTCACACAGAGAGTGGTGGGAGTATGGAATGAGCTGCCAGACGAGGTGGTAAATGCGGGTTCTTTTTTAACATTTAAGAATAAATTGGACAGATACATGGATGGGAGGTGTATGGAGGGATATGGTCCGTGTGCGGGTCAGTGGGACTAGGCAGAAAAATGGTTCGGCACAGCCAAGAAGGGCCAAAAGGCCTGTTTCTGTGCTGTAGTTTCTATGGTTCTATGGGAGTGAAGTCGAGGGGAAGGAGGGAAGTTGAGGGGGTGTGGGGAAGCGGAAGGGGGTCTGGGAAACTTTCACCCCGGTGTTACACAGTGACAGACCCGTCCCCACCGGTACCGTACCCCGGTGTTGTACAGTGACTGACCCGTCCCCACCGGTACCGTACCCCAGTGTTACACAGCGACAGACCCGTCCCCACCGGTACCCTACCCCGGCGTTATACACTGACAGACCCGTCCCCACCGGTACCGTACCCCAGTGTTACACAGCGACAGACCCGTCCCCACCGGTACCCTACCCCGGCGTTATACACTGACAGACCCGTCCCCACCGGTACCCTACCCCGGTGTTACACAGCGACAGACCCGTCCCCACCGGTACCCTACCCCGGCGTTACACAGTGACAGACCCGTCCCCACCGGTACCCTACCCCAGTGTTACACAGCGACAGACCCGTCCCCACCGGTACCCTACCCCGGCGTTACACAGTGACAGACCCGTCCCCACCGGTACCCTACCCTGGTGTTGTACACCGACAGACCCGTCCCCACCGGTACCGTACCCCGGTGTTACACAGTGACAGACCCGTCCCCACCGGTACCGTACCCCGGTGTTGTACAGTGACAGACCCGTCCCCACCGGTACCGTACCCCGGTGTTACACAGTGACAGACCCGTCCCCACCGGTACCGTACCCCGGTGTCGTACAGTAACAGACCCGTCCCCACCGGTACCGTACCCCGGTGTTTCACAGTGACAGACCCGTCCCCACCGGTACCGTACCCCGGTGTTACACAGTGACAGACCCGTCCCCACCGGTACCGTACCCCGGTGTTACACAGTGACAGACCCGTCCCCACCGGTACCGTACCCCGGTGTTGTACAGTGACAGACCCGTCCCCACCGGTACCGTACCCCAGTGTTACACAGTGACAGACCCGTCCCCACCGGTACCGTACCCCGGTGTTACACAGTGACAGACCCGTCCCCACCGGTACCGTACCCCAGTGTTGTACAGTGACAGACCCGTCCCCACTGGTACCGTACCCCGGTGTTACACAGTGACAGACCTGTCCCCACCGGTACTGTATCCCTGTTATACAGTTAGAGACCTGTACCCTGGTATCATACGTTGAGGGAGAAATGGAGGGATGGTGAGAAAGAGAAAGAACAGAGAGGGTGTGTGGATGATGGACGGAGGGAGAGAGGTACAGAGGGAGATGACATACTGCTGTAAAGGGTGTCGATCCAGGATAGTTGGGGGAGGGCCTGCTGACTGACCGGTTCCATGTTGGGCCTGACCGTTCAGTGTCGAACACCCGCCAGCCGGTGAACTCGGTTACAAAGGCCGTGGCCGCCGCAGACACAGACTCCCTGTGTGTGCACTGCAAAGGCTTTGTCAATGAGAGCGCTGGCTCCCTGCTGCTCCTCACTGCAGGCAAAATCCATCAAAGGGCAGCGCTTCTCCCAGCTGCCCCAACTCACGATTCCCGGCAGTCCCGACCTGACTGGGGTCGGCCCGACACTCACAGGCAGACCAGGGTTCAGTCCTGCAGCACATCAGCAGCACCCGACTCTCAGACAGATGGCTTCGGGCTTTTGAAATGCAAATCAATCCTGCACAGCTGTCTGCTTGCTGCACCCACACACAGGTCGGAGTTACAACGTATTCAGTACATCCCCACTACGTCTACACAGACAATACACTGCATCACATACACACACACCTCAAACCCCACGTACACACACACCGCAAACACACAACATATTCAATACATCCCCACTACGTCTACACAGACAATACACTGCATCACATACACACACACCTCAAACCCCACGTACACACACACCGCAAACACACAACGTATTCAATACATCCCCACTACGTCTACACAGACAATACACTGCATCACATACACACACACACACCTCAAACCCCACGTACACACACACCGCAAACACACAACGTATTCAAAACACCCCCACTACGTCTACACAGACAATACACTGCATCACATACACACACACCTCAAACCCCACGTACACACACACCGCAAACACACAACATATTCAATACATCCCCACTACGTCTACACAGACAATACACTGCATCACATACACACACACCTCAAACCCCACGTACACACACACCGCAAACACACAACGTATTCAATACATCCCCACTACGTCTACACAGACAATACACTGCATCACATACACACACACACACCTCAAACCCCACGTACACACACACCGCAAACACACAACGTATTCAAAACACCCCCACTACGTCTACACAGACAATACACTGCATCACATACACACACACCTCAAACCCCACGTACACACACACCGCAAACACGCAACGTATTCAATACATCCCCACTACGTCTACACAGACAATACACTGCATCATGCAGTATATAATTAGCATTATCATGGAAAAGGATAGAATCAGAGAGGACAGGAAAATTTTTAATTGGGGAAGGGCAGCTTATGAGGCTATAAGGCTAGAACTTGCAGGTGTGAATTGGGATGATGTTTTTGCAGGGAAATGTACTATGGACATGTGGTCGATGTTTAGAGATCTCTTACTGGAGGTTAGGGATAAATTTGTCCCGGTGAGGAAGATAAAGAATGGTAGGGTGAAGGAACCATGGGTGACAAGTAAGGTGGAAAATCTAGTCAGGTGGAAGAAGGCAGCATACATGAGGTTTAGGAAGCAAGGATCAGATGGGTCTATTGAGGAATATACGGAAGCAAGAAAGGAGCTTAAGAAGGGGCTGAGAAGAGCAAGAAGGGGGCATGAGAAGGCCTTGGCGAGTAGGGTAAAGGAAAACCCCAAGGCATTCTTCAATTATGTGAAGAAAAAAAGGATGACAGGAGTGAAGGTAGGACCGATTAGAGATAAAGGTGGGAAGATGTGCCTGGAGGCTGTGGAAGTGAGCGAGGTCCTCAATGAATACTTCTCTTCGGTATTCACCAATGAGAGGGAACTTGATGATGGTGAGGACAATATGAGTGAGGTTGATGTTCTGGAGCACGTTGATATTAAGGGAGAGGAGGAGTTGGAGTTGTTTAAATACATTAGGACGGATAAGTCCCCAGGGCCTGACGGAATATTCCCCAGGCTGCTCCACAAGGCGAGGGAAGAGATTGCTGAGCCTCTGGCTAGGATCTTTATGTCCTTGTTGTCCACGGGAATGGTACCGGAGGACTGGAGGGAGGCGAATGTTGTCCCCTTGTTCAAAAAAGGTAGCAGGGATAGTCCGGTTAATTATAGACCAGTGAGCCTTATGTCTGTGGTGGGAAAGCTGTTGGAAAAGATTTTTAGAGATAGGACCTGTGGGCATTTAGAGATCAGGGACAGTCAGCATGGCTTTGTGAAGGGCAGATCGTGTCTAACAAGCCTGATAGAGTTCTTTGAGGAGCTGACCAGGCATATAGATGAGGGTAGTGCAGTGGATGTGATTTATATGGATTTTAGTAAGGCATTTGACAAGGTTCCACACGGTAGGCTTACTCAGAAAGTCAGAAGGCATGGGATCCAGGGAAGTTTGGCCAGGTGGATTCAGAGTTGGCTTGCCTGCAGAAGGCAGAGGGTGGTGGTGGAGGGAGTACATTCAGATTGGAGGACTGTGACTAGTGGTGTCCCACAAGGATCTGTTCTGGGACCTCTACTTTTCGTGATTTTTATTAGCGACCTAGAAGTGGGGGTAGAAGGGTGGGTTGGCAAGTTTGCAGACGACACAAAGGTTGGTGGTGTTGTAGATAGTGTAGAGGATTGTCAAAGATTGCAGAGAGACATTGATAGGATGCAGAAGTGGGCTGAGAAGTGGCAGATGGAGTTCAACCCGGAGAGATGTGAGGTGGTACACTTTGGAAGGACAAACTCCAAGGCAGAGTACAAAGTAAATGGCAGGATACTTGGTAGTGTGGAGGAGCAGAGAGATCTCGGGGTACATGTCCACAGATCCCTGTGATCCATGCCTCACAGGTGGATAGGGTAGTTAAGAAAGCTTATGGGGTGTTAGCTTTCATAAGGTGAGGGATAGAGTTTAAGAGTCGCGAGGTAATGATGCAGCTCTATTAAACCCTGGTTAGGGCACACTTGGAGTACTGTGTCCAGTTCTGGTTGCCTCACTATAGGAAGGATGTGGAAGCATTGGAAAGGGTACAGAGGAGATTTACCAGGATGCTGCCTGGTTTAGAGAGTATGCATTATGATCAGAGATTAAGGGAGCTAGGGCTTTACTCTTTGGAGAGAAGGAGGATGAGAGGAGACATGATAGAGGTATACAAGATATTAAGAGGAATAGATAGAGTGGATAGCCAGCGCCTCTTCCCCAGGGCACCACTGCTCAACACAAGGGGACATGGCTTTAAGGTAAGGGGTGGGAAGTTCAAGGGGGATATTAGAGAAGGTTTTTTAACTCAGAGAGTGGTTGGTGTGTGGAATGCACTGCCTGAGTCAGTGGTGGAGGCAGATACACTCGTGAAGTTTAAGAGACTACTAGACAGGTATATGGAGGAATTTAAGGTGGGGGCTTATATGGGAGGCAGGGTTTGAGGATCAGCACAACATTGTGGGCCGAAGAGCCTATAATGTGTTGTACTACTCTATGTTCTATACACACACACACACACACACCTCAAACCCCACGCACACATACACCGCAAAAACACAACAATAGACAATAAACAATAGGTGCAGAAGTAGACCATTCGGCCCTTCGAGCCTGCACTGCCATTCTGAGATCATGGCTGATCATCTACTATCAATACCCGGTTCCTGCCTTGTCCCCATAACCCTTGATTCCCCTATCCATAAGATACCAATCTAGCTCCTTCTTGAAAGCATTCAGAGAATTGGCCTCCACTGCCCTCTGAGGCAGCGCGTTCCACACCTCCACAACTCTCTGGGAGAAGAAGTTCCTCCTCAACTCTGTCCTAAATGACCTACCCCTTATTCTTAAACCATGCCCTCTGGTACTGGACTCTCAGCATCTGGAACATATTTCCTACCTCTATCTTGTCCAATCCCTTAATAATCTTATATGTCTCAGTCAGATCCCCCCTCAATCTCCTTAATACCAGCGTGTACAAGCCCAGTCTCTCTAACCTCTCTGCGTAAGACAATCCGGACATCCCAGGAATTAACCTAGTGAACCTACGCTGCACCTCCTCCACAGCCAGGATGTCCTTCCTTAACCCTGGAGACCAAAACTGCACACAATACTCCAGGTGTGGTCTCACCTTGGCCCTGTACAAATGCAAAAGGATTTCCTTGCTCTTGTACTCAATTCCCTTTGTAATAAAGGCCAACATTCCATTAGCCTTCTTCACTGCCTGCTGCACTTGCTGATTCACCTTCAGAGACTGATGAACAAGTACTCCTAGATCTCTTTGTATTTCTCCCTTACCTAACTCCACACCGTTCAGATAATAATCTGCCTTCCTGTTCTTGCTCCCAAAGTGAGCACACCTCACACTTATTCACATTAAACGCCATCTGCCAAGTTTCTGCCCACTCACCCAGCCTATCCAAGTCACCTTGAATTCTCCTAACATCCTCATCACATGTCACACTGCCACCCAGCTTAGTATCATCAGCAAACTTGCTGATGTTGTTCACAATGCCTTCCTCTAAATCATTGACATAAATCGTAAACAGCTGTGGTCCCAATACCGAGCCCTGTGGCACCCCACTAGTCACCACCTGCCATTCCGAGAAACATCCATTCACTGCTACCCTTTGCTTTCTATCTGCCAACCAGTTTTCTATCCATGTCAATATCCTCCCCCCAATGCCATGAGCTCCGATTTTACCCACCAATCTCCTATGTGGTACCTTATTAAATGCCTTCTGAAAGTCAAACTACACCACATCCACTGGATCTCCCACGTCTATCTTCCTGGTTACATCCTCGAAAAACTCCAATAGATTAGTCAAGCATTATTTGCCTTGGTAAATCCATGCTGGCTCGGCCCAATCCTATCACTGCTATCAAGATATGCCGCTATTTCATCTTTAATAATGGACTCTAGCATCTTCCCCACTACTGATGTTAGGCTAACAGGGTGATAGTTCTCTGTTTTCTCCCTCCCTCCTTTTTTAAAAAGTGGGATAACATTAGCCATTCACCAATTGTCAGGAACTGATCCTGAATCTAAGGAACATTGGAAAATGATCACCAATGCATCCGCAATTTCCAGAGCCACCTCCTTTAGTACCCTAGGATGCAGACCATCTGGACCTGGGGATTTGTTAGCCTTCAGTCCCATCAGTCTACTCATCACCGTTTCCTTCCTAATGTCAATCTGTTTCAGTTCCTCTGTTACCCTATGTCCTTGGCCCATCCACACATCTGGGAGATTGCTTGTGTCTTCCCTGGTGAAGACAGATCCAAAGTACTTATTAAATTCGTCTGCCAGTTCTCTGTTTCCCATAACAATTTCTCCCAATTCATTCTTCAAGGGCCCAACATTGTTCTTAACTATCTTCCTTCTCTTCACATACCTAAAAAAACTTTTGCTATCCTCCTTTATATTTCTAGCTAGCTTGCGTATTCAATACACCCCCACTACGTCTACACAGACAATACATTGCATGATACATGCACACCTCAAACCACAAGCACACCACTCCCCACTCACATACAACATACTATGTGTGCACCTACCACACTGCACACATATGCTACACGTGTATACGACAGTGAACAGTGTGTACACACAAGGTGCTACACGTATGCTCCTACCATGCTACAGACATCGCAACATGCTATACCATGCCACACATGTACATAACATGCCAAACTCCACAGAGTCACAGAGAAGTACAGCACAGAAACAGGCTCTTCGGCCCATCTACTCCATGCCAAACCATTTAATCTGCCTACTCCCATTGACCATATCCCTACCATCCATGTACCTACTCAACCTTCTCTTAAACGTTGAAACGGAGCTCGCATGCACCCATCACTTGTGCTGCAGCTTGTCCACACTCTCATGACCTTCTGGGTGAAGAACTTGCCCTTCTTGTTCCTGTTAAACTTCTCACCTTTCACCCTTAACTTGTCACGTCTGCTTGCAGTCCCACCCAACCTCAGTGGAAAAAGCCTGCTTGCATTTACCCTATCAATACCCCTCATAATTTCGTATACCTCCGTCAAATCTCCCCTCAATCTTCTACGTTCTGAAGAATACAGTTCTAACCAATTCAATCTTTTCTCATATACAGTAAATCAGTCCTCCACAGCTGGCAATATCCTTGCAAATTTTCTCTGTACTCTTTCAATCTTGTTTACATCTTTCCTGTAGGCAGGTGACCAAAACTGCACACATACTGTAAATTGGGCCTCCCCAACGTCTTATACAACTTCAGCATAACATCCCATCTCCTGTACTCATTACAGTGATCTATGAAGGCCAAAAGCTTTCTTTACAACCCACTTTCAGTGAATTATGGACCTGTATTCTCTGATCCCTTTGTTCTACCACACTTTTCAGTACCCTACCAGCTGCACCAACTCCTTAGTCACGTGTTAAACTCTACTCTTCCTGTTTCTGGCCTCACTAACAGGTAGCACAGGTAACAATCCTGAGATCAATAGACCCTGGAGGTCTTGACCTTTAACTTAGCACCTAACTCCCTGACACGAGGAAATCTGCAGATGCTGGAAATTCAAGCAACACACATCAAAGTTGCTGGTGAACGCAGCAGGCCAGGCAGCATCTCAAGGAAGAGGTACAGTCGACGTTTCGGGCCGAGACCCTTCGTCAGGACCCACGTAAGCGGCTGACAGTGTGGAAATGTATAGAAAGTAATGGTAATGTCTGTAAAGGCTTGCGAGTCATTGAATGGTTTAATGTAAATAATTTTTAAACAAAATATACAGTAAAGTATATTTTGTTTAAAAAACCACTAACACTGTCCACTCCAACAAAGGCCACTCCACCTGTCCACCTTATTTTAATTTGTTCTTGCCTATCAATTCCAATCGCTGATTGGCCACTGCATAAAACACTAAATTGCCATGAACTGATGTCTTATGTACTCAATCGGCAAACCTGAGTGAGCTACAGCTTCTCATCCTTCCAATCACAGATTGGCAACAACACAACCCAGGAACAGGCCCTTTGGCCCATCTGGTATATGCTGCCCATGATGCCCCACCCAAGCTAGAAACATTTGCCAGCATTTTATGCATACCCTTCTAAACCTTTCCAATCCACCTAACTCTCCAAGTATCTTTTTTAATGTTCCTGCACCTGCCTCAACTACTTCCTCCTGCATCCCCCATTTACAGACCACTTTCTGTGTAATGGAGTTGTTCCTCAAGTTCCTCTTGAACCTTTCCCTTCTCACTATCCTGTGAGAACCTACCCTGTGGTTCTTGATTCCCCAACCCTGGGGAAATGACTGAGAGCACTTTGTGATTTACTTAGCTCCATAAGATCGCCTCTCAGTCTCCTGTGCTTTAAGCAATAAAGAACTAGCCAGTCTAACCCCTCCCTATTACTCATTCCCTTGAGTACTGTCAGAGTCTTTGTCAATCTTTTCTTCACTTTTTCAATTTCATATCTCTCCATTGCAGAACGACCAAAACTGAAAACAATTCTCCAAGTGTGGCCTCACCAGCGTGCATGGCCCAACTTTTATACTTCATGCCCTGACAAGTGAAAGCCAAGGTGACAAAGGCCTTTTTCACCACCCTGTCTACCAGTGACTCTATTTCCACTCTCGTCACTGAAGTGGCCACACAGGTTGCTAGCGTGGTTAAGAAGGCATATGACATGCTCGCTTTTACTAGTCAAGGTTTTGAGTTCAAAAGTCAGGAAGTCATGTTGCAGCTTTATAAAACTCTGGTTAGGCTGCATCTGGTGTATTGCATGTAGTTCTGGTACCCCCACTATAGGAAGGACATTGAGGCTGTGGAGAGGGTGCAGAAGAGGTTAGGATGTGGCCTGGGTTAGAGGGCATGTGTTGCAAACAAAAGATTGGAAGATGACAGGAGACCTGATATTGGTTTACAAGTTCAAAGTTTAAAGGTAATTTATTATCAAAGTAGATATATGTCACCATATACAATCCTGCGATTCATTTTCTCGTGGGCATACTCAATAAATCCATAACAGAATGATAAACATGACAGAATCACGGGAAGACCGCACCAACTTGGGCGTTCGACCAGTGTGCAGAAGACAACAGACTGTGCAAATACAAAAAGAAAGACACAATAAATATCAAGAGGAGTCTTTGAAAGTGAGTCCATAGGTTGTGGGAACAGTTCAGTGATGGGGCGAGCAAAGCTGAATGAAGTTATCCCCGTTGGTTCAGGAGCCTGACGGTTGAGGGGTAATAACCGTTCCTGTACCTGACGTTTGAGGGGTAATAACCGTTCCTGAACCTGATGGTGCGAGTCCTGAGGCTCCCAATGACAGCAGTGAGAAGAGAGCATGTCCTGAGTGATGAGGGTCTCTGTTGGATGCTGCTTTCCCGTGACAACGTTTCGTATAGATGTGTTCAAGGGTGGGGAGAGCTTTACCTGGATTGGGCTGCATCTTATGAGAGGCATAGACCGAATAGACTGACAGTATTTTTTTCCAAGGATTTAAATGTTTAATACCAAAGGGAAAATTTTTAAGGTAAGAGCGGGTAAGTGAGGGTCAAGTTTATTTTTTTTAAAAAACACTTTTTTTTTTAAAAGAGTGGTGGGCTCCTGGGTGGTAGTGGTAGAGCCGTCTCTGTTTCCTGAGGAGACTGAGGTCTTTTAACATCTGCCGGACGATGCTGAGGATGTTCTACGAGTCTGTGGTGTCCAGTGCGATCATGTTTGCTGTTGTGTGCTGGGGCAGCAGGCTGAGGGTAGCAGACACCAACAGAATCAACAAACTCATCGGTAAGGCCAGTGATGTTGTGGGGATGGAACTGGACTCTCTCACGGTGGTGTCTGAAAAGAGGATGCTGTCTAAGTTGCATGCCATCTTGGACAATGTCTCCCATCCACTACATAATGTACTGGGTTGGGCACAGGAGTACCTTCAGCCAGAGACTCGTTCCTCCGAGATGCAGCACAAAGCGTCATAGGAAGTCATTCCTGCCTGTGGCCATCAAACTTTACAACTCCTCCCTTGGAGGGTCAGACACCCTGAGTCAATAGGCTGGTCCTGGACTTATTTCCTGGCATAATTTACATATTACTATTTAACTATTTATGGTTTTATTACTATTTAATTATTTATGGTGCAACTGTAATGAAAACCAATTTCCCCTGTGATCAATAAAGTATGAGTATGACTATGACTATAAGGCAAATGTGATAGAGGCGTGTTAAGATAGTCACATGAATGTGCAGGAAATGGGAGGATATGGACATTATGTAGTAGACGGGATTAGTTTAGCAGGCGTGTACTGAGTTCAACACAACATGGTGAGCCTCAGGGCACATTCTTGTGCTGTACAGATGAATAATCTTCTAATTCCTTCAATTTGTTCTCAAATCATCCCCTCCCCCCACCCACAGACTCTCTGGGCAATGTTAATTTAGAGATACAACACAGAACAGGCCCTTTCGGTCAAATGACCCGCCCTGCCCAGCAACCCTGGTCAATTCACAGAACAATTTATCATGGCAAATTGACCTACTATCACCTTTGGACTGTGGGAAGAAACCAGAGCACCTGGGGGAAATCCACATGCTTACAAGAAGGACGTACAAACTTCTTACAGAGGATCCAGAATTGAGGTCCAAACCCCGAGACCCCGAGTTGCAATCGCATTGTGTTAACGGCTACACACAGGGGCATCCTCACTTTAAAGGAACACGCCCTTCCTGCCGAACAAGTCTGTGTTGTCCAATTACCTACTATCATCTACATCTTTGGAATGTGGGAGAAAAACATATTCCTACACCGGACTGAGCGACCACATGACCATAGAGTCATATAGCATGCAACCAGACTGTTCGGCCCATTGTTACCATGCCAGCCAACACCGATCCCATTCTGAGTTCACGGCCTGCAGCTTTCGGTGCAGGGCACTTCAGCTAACCGTGTGTTGACATTGAGGGAGTACCAGCCTCCACCACTCCTTCAGATACTCTGCTCCAGATTGCACCAAAATATTCTTACTCACATCATCGAAATTTAAATAATCTCCCTCAAAAGATAATTAGCAGGTCAGCTTTTGAACTACGCTCCTAAACTGTGGAACTCAATACCTAACTCATAGAAACATAGAAAACCTACAGCACAATACAGGCCCTTCAGCCCACAAAGCTGTGCCGAACATGTCCCTACCTTAGAAATTACTAGGCTTACCCAAAGCTCTCTATTTTTCCAAGCTCCATGTAGCCATCCAGGAGTCTCTTAAAAGACCCTATCGTATCCGTCTCCACCACCGTCGCCGGCAGCCCATTCCACGCACTCACCACTCTGCGTAAAAAACTTACCCCTGACATCTCCTCTGCACCTATTTCCAAGCACATTAAAACTGTGCCCTCTCGTGCTAGCCATTTCATCCCTGGGGAAAAGCCTCTGACTATCCACACGATCAATGCCTCTCATTATCTTATACACCTCTAAGAGGTCTCCTCTAATCCTCCGTCGCTCCATGGAGAAAAGGCTGAGTTCACTCAACCTATTCTCATAAGACATGCTCCCCAATCCAGGCAACATCCTTGTAAATCTCCTCTGCACGCTTTCTATGGTTTCCACATCCTTCCTGTAGTGAGGTGACCAGAACTGAGCACAGTACTCCAGGTGGGGTCTGACCAGGGTCCTATATAGCTGCAACATTACCTCTCGGCTCCTAAACTCAATTCCACGATTGATGAAGGCCAATGCACCCTATGACTTTTTCTCAGCAATATTTTTATCGTTTTTTTAAAATAAAGAGAGCATAGTATAAAGGAGATTTGTGCAGTGCATAACAGATGTATCAAATGTACAATTCACATTTATGAAAGAGATGCACCCTTAGTACAATCATGCTTTGACTATCTCCTCACCCCTCCCAGTCCCCAACTCCAAACCATCATTGCATTAGCACAAAGGGTTAAACAGAACCTCTGTCCCCACAGAGCTGCATTGGTATAGAGAAGGTGCGCTGGTGCCAGCCAAGTCTCTGTAACGGCCACTACATCATAATTCCATGTATGTATCCAAGCTCTCAAGTTCATCACCTTTGTTCCTGATGCTTCTTGCATTGAGGTACACACATTTCAGCCCTTCTACCTTACTGTCTTTACACCGTTTATTCTGCTTCTCTTTCCTCAAAGCCTCTCTGTATGTTAGATCTGGCTTTACTCCATGCACTTCTTTCACTGCTCTATCGCTCTGGGTCCCATCCCCCTCGCAAATTAGTTTAACCCCTCCCGAACCATGCTAGCAAACCTACCTGCAAGGATATTGCTCCCCCTCAAGTTCAGGTGCAACCCATCCAATCTGTACAGGTCCCACCTTCCCCAGAAGAGATCCCAATGATCCAAAAATCTAAAACCCTGCTCCCTGCACCAACTCCTCAGCCATGCATTCAACTGCCATCTCCTCCAATTCTTACCATCTCTGTCATGTAGCACTGGCAGCAATCCTGAGAACTCCACCCTTGAGGTCCTGTTCTTCAGCCTTCTGCCTAGTTCCTGAAACTCACACTTCAGGACCTCATCCCTCTTCCTGCCTATGTCGTTGGTCCTAACATGTATCACGACTTCTGGTTGCTTTCCCTCTCGTAGCAGGATGTCGTGCACCCGGTCAGAGACATCCCAGACCCTGGCACCCGGGAGGCAACAAACCATGCGGGTATCCTTCTCACGTCCACAAAATCTCCTGTCTGCTCCCCTGACTATAGAGTCTCCAATGACGACAGCTCTCCTCTTCTCCGTCCCACCCTTCTGCACCACAGGGTCAGTATTTGGGACAGAGTTTGGAAAACATCTTTCCAGTATTTTTCCAAGCTAGGGCATGTCCAGTACATGTGGATAAGGGAAGCCTCACCCCTTTTGCATTTGTCGCAGCAGGGATTAACATCTGGATAAATGTGAGATAATTTAGTTTTAGACATATGGGCCCTATGTATGACCTTGAACTGTTACAAGCAGTGGCGGGCACATAAAGAGGTTGAGTTAACTAACTTAAGAACTGAATCCCATACATCGTCTAACAGTGAGGAATTTAAATCTTGCTCCCAGGCAGTTTGAATTTTGTCAAGGGGGGCTGGCCTCAGAGCCGCTAGCTTGTCGTAAATAGTAGATATTAGACCTTTGTGCAATGGATTCATGCAGGGAATCATATCAACGATGTTTGTGTCGGATGTCTCAGGGAAGTTTGGTATCAGAGGGCTGATAAAGTGTCTAATTTGCAAATATCTGAAGAAGTGGGTGTTGGGTAGGTTAAACGTTACAGACAGTTGTTCAGATGATGCAAAACAGTTGTCTATAAAAAGATCTTTAAAGCGCCTGATGTCCTTTCTATACCAGTCTTGAAATGTTGGATCATGTATAGAAGGCTGGAAGAGATGATTATATAGAATAGGACTTGAACGAGAGAAGCCATGGAGACCACTATGCTTTCTGAACTGAGCCTATACTCTCAGGGTGTGCCTGATAACAGGATTAACAACTGGTTTAGGCGTAAGAAAAGGGAGTCCCGACCCAAGAAGTGTGGAGATGGAGAAATTCTGAATAGAGTTCAGCTCCATTGCCATCCATATTGGGCAGTCAGATTGGTTGTAAAAATGAGACCAAAAGATGAGACAGTGTATGTTAGCTGCCCAGTAACATAAGCGAAAATTGGGCAGAGCCATGCCCCCAAAACCTTTAGATTTTTGAAGATGGACTTTATTCAGTCGGGGACGCTTGCCCTTCCATAAGTAGGATGATATGACTGGGTCTAGCGAGTCAAAGAAGTCTTTAGGAATGAAAGTTGGTATGGATTGAAAAAGGTATAAGAATTTAGGAAGAATGTTTATTTTGACAACATTGATTCGGCCCATCAGGGACATGGACAGGGGTGACCACTGTGCTAGGCTCTGTTTTGTACGATTTAAAAATTAATGAAATTTTCTCCAAACAGACGCTTATATTTCCTTGTTACTGTGATGCCAAGGTAAGTAAGTTGGTTATTCACTTCCTTAAAAGGGAGGTTATGGAACCCCAATGTTTGTGCTTCTCCATTTATTGGAAAAAGTTCACTCTTGTGTAAGTTAAGCTTGTATCCTGAAAACTGGCTAAATTTGCTAAGGAGTGAGAACATGGGCGGGGGGCGGGGGTAAGGAGGTGATCGGGTGTGATATAAAAAGTAAAAGATCATCAGCATAAAGGGAGACTTTGTGCTCAATTCCCTCCCTCCAAATCCCCGTCAGGTCCACACAACTGCGGAACGCAATCGCCAGTGGCTCTGTGGCCAGATCGAAAAGTAAAGGGCATAAAGGGCACCCTTGGCGGGTTCCACGTTTGAGGTTGAAAGGTTGAGATTGCTGAGAGTTGGTCAAAACAGAAGCGGTGGGACGCGAATATAACAGTTTAATCCATGTGATAAAACTTGGTCCGAAATCAAATTTTTCTAAAACAGCAAGGAGCTAATTCCATTCCACACGGTTGAACGCTTTCTCTGCGTCTAAAGAAATGACACATTCAGAGATCCCAACTGAAGGTGAGTATAAAATATTTAAGAAGCGGCGTATGTTTAAAAAGGGGAGGCGGTTTTTGACAAAGCCAGTTTGGTCTTCAGAAATAATTGAGGGTAAGATGTTCTCCAGTCTATGGGCCAAAACTTTAGCTAAAATTTTGACATCGCCATTTAACAGAGAGATTGGCCTGTATGAGGAGCACTCTGTTGGATCTTTGCCTCTCTTTGCTAAAAGAATGATGCATGCCTCATTAAATGATGCTGACAACTTACCTTGTTTAAATGAGTCAGATAGAACCAAGGAGTTCAGGGAGGCGGGACTGTGCAGGCGTGCGACATCGGGCAGTGAAATGCGAAAAGGAACACAGCCATATGCAGCGGGCAGCGGAGTGAGCCAGGAGCAGAGTGAAGGCTTAAGGGCTTTGGCTCAACGGGCTTAGGCGGAAACAGGCGAGGCAAAGTAGGTTTGGTTTTCAATTTTCCCTGTTATTTGAGGAGAGGGGCAGTATGAGTGTGAGGGCAGCTTGCTGTTCTCGGTGCCAGATGTGGGAGGCCCTGGAGTCTCCAAGCCTCCCGGACGTCCACATCTGCACCAGGTGCGCCGAGATGCAGCTCCTAAGGGACTGCGTTAGGGAACTGGAGCTGCAGCTCGATGACCTTCGTCTGGTCAGGGAGAGCGAGGAGTTGATAGAGAGGAGTTACAGGCAGGTGGTCACACCGGGGCCACGGGAGGCAGACCAGTGGGTCACGGTTAGGAGGGGGAAGGAGAAGTGTCAGGTACTAGAGAGTACCCCGGTGGCTGTGCCCCTTGACAATACGTACTCCTGTTTGAGTACTGTTGGGGGGGGAACAGCTTACCTGGGGTAAGCAACAGTGGCCGTGCCTCTGGCACAGAGTCCGGCCCTGTAGCTCAGGAGGGTAGGGAAAGGAAGAGGAGGGCAGTAGTAATAGGGGACTCGATATTTAGGGGGTCAGATAGGCGATTCTGTGGACGCAGTCCAGAGACCTGGATGGTAGTTTGCCTCCCTGGTGCCAGGGTCTGGGATGTTTCTGATCGCGTCCAAGATATCCTGAAGTGGGAGGGTGAGGAGCCAGAGGTCGTGGTACATATAGGTACCAATGACATAGGTAGGAAAAGGGAAGAGGTCCTGAAAGGAGAATATAGGGAGTTAGGAAGGGAATTGAGAAGAAGGACTGCAAAGGTAGTAATCTGGGGATTACTGCCTGTGCCACGCGACAGTGAGAGTAGGAATACAATGAGGTGGAGGATAAATGCGTGGCTGAGGGATTGGGGCAGGGGGCAGGGATTCAAGTTTCTGGATCTTTGGGACCTCTTTTCGTACAAGTGTGACCTGTACAAAAAGGACGGGTTACACTTGAATCCTAGGGGGACCAATATCCTGGCAGGGAGATTTGCAAAGGCTACTGGGGAAACTTTAAACTAGAATGGTTGGGGGGTGGGAATCAAACTGAAGAGACGAGGAGAGAGGAGGTTAGTTCACAAATAGAGAAAGTTAGTAGACAGTGTGTGAGGGAGGATAGGCAGGGGACAGAGAATGGGAGCACTCAGACCCAAGATGTAGGGGAGAAAGAAGAAAAAGATAACAAAGTTGTTTGCTCCATTAAGGATAAACAGAGAGTAAGAGGTGGAGAGTTTCTTAAATGCATCTATTTTAATGCTAGGAGAATTGTAAGAAAGGTGGATGAGCTCAGAGCATGGATTGATACCTGGAAATATGATGTTGTAGCTATTAGTGAAACATGGTTGCTGGAGGGGTGTGATTGGCAGCTAAATACCCCTGGATTTCGTTGCTTCAGGTGTGATAGAATCGGAGGGACAAGAGGGGGAGGTGTTGCATTGCTTGTCAAAGAAAATATTACAGTGGTGCTCTGGCAGGGTAGATTAGAGGGCTCATCTAGGGAGGCTATTTGGGTGGAATTGAGGAATGGGAAAGGTGTAGTGACCATTAGCCACCCTCCAATCCACAGGAACTGATCCTGAATCCATAGAACATTGGAAAATGATTACCAATGCGTCCACGATTTCTAAAGCCACCTCCTTAAGTACCCTGGGATGCAGACCATCAGGTCCCAGAGACTTATCAGCCTTCAGACCCAACAGTCTATCCAACACCATTTCCTGCCTAATATAAATTTCCTTCAATTCATCCATTACCCTAGGTCTTTTGGCCACTATTACATCTGGGAGATTGTTTGTGTCTTCCCTAGTGAAGACAGATCCAAAGGACCTGTTCAACTCGTCTGCCATTTCCTTGTTCCCCATAATAAATTCACCCATTTCTGTCTTCAAGGGCCCAATTTTGGTCTTAACTATTTTTTTCCTTTTCACATACCTAAAGAAGCTTTTACTATCCTCCTTTATATTCTTGGCTAGTTTACCTTCGTACCTCATTTTTTCTCTGCTTATTGCCTTTTCTAGTTACCTTCTGTTGCTCTTTAAAAGTTTCCCAATCCTTCAGCTTCCCACTCATCTTTGCTATGTTATACTTCTTCTCTTTTATTTTTATACTGTCCATTACTTCCCTTGTCAGCCATGGCCTCCCCTTGCTCCCCTTAGGATCTTTCTTCTTCTTTGAAATGAACTGATCCTTCACCTTCCGTGCTATTCCCAGAAACACTTGCCATTGCTGTTCCACTGTCATCCCTGCTAGGGAATTATTCCATTGAACTTTGGCCAGCTCCTCCCTCATAGCAACATAGTTCCCTTTGTTCAACTGTAATACTGACACTTCCGAGTTTCCCTTCTCCCTCTCAAATTGTAGATTAAAACTTATCATATTATGGTCACTACCTCCTAATGGCTCCTTTACCTCGGGTCCCTGATCAAATCCGGTTCATTGCACAACACTAAATCTAGAATTGTGTTCTCTCTGGTAGGCTCCAGTACAAGCTGTAATACGAATCCATCTCAGAGGGACTTCACAAACTCCCTTTCTTGGGGTCCAGTACCAACCTGATTCCTCCAGTCTACCTGCATGTTGAAATCCCCCATAACAACTGTAGCATTACCTTTGCTACATGCCAATTTTAACTCTTGATTCAACTTACACCCTACATCCAGACTACTGTTTGGGGGCCTGTAGATAACTCCCATTAGGGTCTTTCTACACTTACAATTTCTCAGTTCTATCCATACTGACTCTACATCTCCTGATTCTATGTCCCCCCTCACAAGGGACTGAATATGATTCCTCACCAAGAGAGCAACCCCACCCCCTCTGCCCATCAGTCTTTCCTTTCGATAGGACGTATACACTTGAATATTCATTTCCCAGGCCCTGTCCACTTGAAGCCATGTCTCTGTTATTCCCACAACATCATACTTATCAATTTCCAACTGAGCCTCAAGCTCATCCACTTTATTTCTTATACTCCGTGTATTCATATTTAATACTTTTAATTCATTACTCCCCTCACCTCCCATATCAATTCCTATTTCACTTGGCCATACTGTACGATCCCTTCTTGAACTTTCTGCTCTGTTGATTCTGCTGTCTTTCTTAACTTTTCTTATTCTCACTTTCCCTTTATCTCCATCCTTATGTTCCAGTTCGTCCCCTCTCCCCCGCCCCACTACTTAGTTTAAACACACCCGTGTTACAAAGGCAAACCTGCCTGCCAGAATGCTGGTGCCCCGCTTATTAAGGTGCAATCCGTCTCTTTTGTACAATTCATCCTTACCCAGAATCATACCCCAGTGGTCCAAGAATGTAAATCCTTGCTTCCTGCACCAGTTCCTCAGCCACACATTCAGATCCATTATAGAAACATAGAAACATAGAAAATAGGTGCAGGAGTAGGCCATTCGGCCCTTTGAGCCTGCACCGCCATTCAGTATGATCATGGCTGATCATCCAACTCAGAACCCTGCACCAGCCTTCCCTCCATACCCCTTGACCCCTGTAGCCACAAGGGCCATATCTAACTCCCTTTTAAACATAGCTAATGAACTGGCCTCAACAGTTTGCTGTGGCAGAGAATTCCACAGATTCACCACTCTCTGTGTGAAGAAGTTTTTCCTAATCTCGGTCCTAAAAGGCTTCCCCTCTATCCTCAAACTGTGACCCCTCGTTCTGGACCTCCCCAACATCGGGAACAATCTTCCCGCATCTAGCCTGTCCAATCCCTTTAGGATCTTATACGTTTCAATCAGATCCCCCCTCAATCTTCTAAATTCCAACGAGTACAAGCCCAGTTCATCCAGTCTTTCTTTATATGAAAGACCTGCCATCCCAGGAATCAATCTGGTGAACCTTCTTTGTACTCCCTCTATGGCAAAGATGTCTTTCCTCAGATTAGGGGACCAAAACTGCACACAGTTGTCTGGCAGCTGCGAGAGATCGGTTTCAGTAGCGATAGCGTCGGACTGAAAGCTTCTCTACCTCCTGCCCGACAAAGAGAGGACGGCCTGGATGGTGGGAGTGTTTGATTATGGACGCTGCTTTCTTCTGGCAGCGATCCATGTACAATGCTTGATGTAAGCGGACACTCTCCACTGTGCATCTGTAGAATTTCCTCAGAGTTTTTGATGACATGCAAATGTAGACAAATATCGAAGAAAGTAGAGGTGCTGTCATGCTTTCTTTGTGATGACACTAATGTGCCTGTCCCAGGACAGGATCTCCCTGTGTTGACTGAAATTTGCCACTTTTCAGTCAACACTTTTAAACAACCAGCTCAAAACCTCTTTATTTAATCTTACTTTTAACTAACATCTTGTTGTCTTTTATTTTCATTTTTTTTGTATTATTTTCATGTTTGCATTTTTATCCCATTGTAAAGCACTTTGAACTGCATTGTCTGTAAGTGTTCAATAATTAAGTTGTTATTATTATCTAATCTCCCTTTGCTTACCTTAGAACATAGAACAAACAGTCCAGCAGAGTACAGGCCCTTCGGCCCACAATGTTGTGCCAGCCCTTTACAAGATCATTTGAACCTTTCCCTCCCACACAGAACTCCACTTCCCAGGTCCATTAACCTTCGCTTGATTCCCACTGGTAGATACCTCTTCCGAGGGGAAATGGAGCTCACTCTGCCCTGCCTATATTCCTCAACCTCCTCGGCTCCAGGGAGCACAGCCCAGCCTCCCCACCCATGGGGGTGAATGCCCCAGCATCTTTCCCATATCAGGTACCCAGTCCCCTGGCAGTGAGGTGGGAGTAATGATGCCCACACCATCGAGCTGATGGTGATGGTGAATGTCAGTTATAGGAGCCTCCCACCCGCAGTGACAGCAGGGCCCAGTGTTGGTGCTGCAGATCAGACTAAAGCATCCACAACTACTGATCCAGCAGTGGCAAAGGAATGGTTAAAGAGACCCACACCAGATTCTCCAGGTATGCCTTGCTGGATTAATCACTTCCACACCCTCCTCTTTGATGAACACAGAGTATAGATTAGCCTTTTCTGTCTGAAGGGGCCCAGTATTTCCCTCTTGCTCCTGATATACGCTTACAGAACACATACCTGCTTCAAATCTCTCGGTTTCCGTTTTTACTAAGTTTAACCCAGGCAACATTACACACATTTCCTGTCTAACAACATCACTCACATTTCCCACCTTAATAAAGACAGCCGCAAATAATTCATTCAGAACTTCACCCACATCCTCTCCCTCCACACACAGGTCACACTCAGACTTTCTTGCTCCTCAACTATACCCTACGTTCATTTAATTAATACATTATAGTCTTTGTGCTTTTATTTACCAGTATTTTGTCTAATCGTTGCTTTGACTTCATAATAAAATGAGGGTTTTTCCCTTCGGAGAGGAGATTGAGTGCTGATGGAGCTGTACAAAATGTAGAGAGGCATTGATCGAGTGGACAGACAGAGATGGTGGGCACCTGGGCAAGGAGCTGGCTGAGCCGGGCACACTAGCATCATGGAAAGGGTATCCAGATAAGTACACTGTGTGTGAAGAAGCTGTTCCTGATGCCCCTTTTAAATCTCTCACTTCAGATCTTACCCTTATGCACTCGTGCTTTTAATGCTCTCCTTGCGAAAATGACCATAAGATACAGAAGGAGGGTTAGGCCATTCGGCCCGTCGAGTCTGCTCCGTCATTTCACCATGGCTGATCCATTTCTCTCTCAGCCCCAATCTCCTGCCTTCTCCCTGTATCACTTCAAACCCTGATTAATCAAGACATCTTCAATGAATTGGTGCTTTAATCCTGTTTATGTCCCTCATCATCTTATATACGTTTTTTAGGTGACCAAGATTGTACACAGCACTCCGTGTGACCTCACCAGCACCTTATCTGACTGTACCCTAATTTCCCAACTCCTATACACAGTACCCTGACTGATGGTCAAACACCCTCACCACCTTGTCTACCTCTAATGCTACTCTCAGTGAACTACACAGGTCCCTCTGTCCTACAAAACTCCTCAGAGCCCTACCATTCCCTCTACAAGTCCTACCCTGGTTTATTCTTCCAAATCGAAACACCCCATACTGATCTGGATTGAAATCTGGTCCTCAGCCCACACACCCAGCTGATCAAACACCCCCTGTAATTTTTCACAACACCAACTATTTGAGTACCAATAAGATGAATATCCAAAAACACAGAGTTTGACAGTGTGGGGAAAAAGCTTCTTGGCTCAACTGGCCCATACTAACCAAAATGTCCCATCCAAGTCCCATTGGCCAGCACTTGGTCCATAATCTTCTAAACATTCCCTGCAATCCTGATAATATTATGCCCAACTCTGTTAAAAGTCAAATCAGACCAACGAGAGTCACACTTGTACCACAAGATGAAACTTTAACTCTGTTTCTCTACAGATGCTGCCTGACCTGTTGAGTGTTTCCAGCATTTTCTCTTTTTGTTTCAGATTTTCAGCTTCTGCCATTGCTTTGATTTCCACAGAGAAACTCTGTGTTCTCCTGTGTCCCTAAAGTTTACTGAAACAGTTCACGTACAGAGAGCAGCTATCTCGTGAAGTTTGCTACCGGGATTTAGAAAGGAAGTAGAAGACGAAACTGAGACACAGCAGAATAACTGACCAAGTCAGCTGCTGGTGAAGATGTTTCAAGTTGCCTGAAAATGCAGTTCTGGAGTCAGAGTACTACAGCACAGAAACAGGCTCTTCGACCCATCCAGGGCATGCTGAATTGTTATTCCACTTAGTGCATTTTTCTGGTATGCTAGTATATTATTCTAGCATTCTAATCTATTATGAAATATTTGCATATTATTCTAGTATTCTGAAAACTACTGTACATCTCCAAAATCATTTCAGCCAAGCAATCTGAATGTGGGTTTGTCTTTGTCCAGGCCACAGGACTGCACGGCGATGAGCCATGTATGGTATAGAGTGGAGGAGACGCTGCAAATTCTCCACACACAAAGCCAAGTGAGGTGTACTGCAGATGCAGGTCTGAGAGGAGAGGGACAGGACAAAAGGCACATGCAAAACTGAGCAGCAACAAATGGTGGGAACAGCTACAAGAATGGACAATCTTCTCTGTTGAAACTGATTTTGGATTTGGGGATCAGGGTATTACTGGCAACCCCTGATTTCATGCCCTCCCCCCGGGAAAGGTGGGAGTGGTGGCAGCCGTCCTTCTGGTGAACAAGCTCTCAGTGCTGAAGGGCAGCAGGGCTGGTGAAGGCATCTGGCACACTTGCCTTTATGTAAAATTATAGAGCACAGGCCCTTCGGCCCTCAATGTTATGCTGACCTTTTAACCTGCTTTAAGATCGATCCAACCTTTCCCTCCCACAGAGCCCACCATTTGTCTTTCATCCATGTGCCTATCTAAGAGTCTCTTAAATGTCCCTGTTCTACCATCACCCCGGCAGCGTGTTCCACACACCCAACCCACCTCTGACATCCCCCCCCCCTCCGGTATTTTCCTCCAATCACCTTAAAATTATGTCTTCTTATATTATACATTTCCACCCTGGGAAAAAGTCTCTGGCTGTCCACTTTGTTAATGCCTCCCATCATCTTGTACACCTCTATCAAGTTGCCCCTCATAAACAGCTCTTACAAACAACAATGGTCCCAGCTACCACCCACATGGCAGATCATAAGACACGGACTTCCAGTCCAAGAAACAATCCTCAGCTATCACTCTTTTCACCATTCTATCGTGCCAATTATGAATGCAATATGCTATTTCCCCTGGATCCCACGCAATTCAAACTTCCAGGCTAGATGCCATCAGGGATTTGTCAAAGTTCTTGCTGAAGTCTGAAGAGACAACAGCCACTCTACCCTCTTCGTTACCTGCTCAAAAAACTCCAAGAGACTATCTCAAATCAGATCGAGTCACTCCAAATGTTGATAGGTCCTGTCCCTCAGAATTCCCACCACCAAAGCCAGACTTTGCTGACGGTTGTTTCCCGGTTTGCTTTTGCGGTTGAGACGCACATCCCCAGTGCCTGATCAGACAATGTTGTGGGAAACAAGGGAGGAATTTGGTGGGTGTTCCCGGAGTGAAGGAAGCTAAGGGGTGCGAATCACAACATCTAAACTGAGAGGCAGAGCTTGAAGGTGAAAGGGGAAAGATTTTTTAAAAATTGAGAACTAGACTTTTTCCACAAGTTCACTGCTGGGTAGCTGCAACCAGCTGTCAGAGGAAGTGGTTGAGGCATCTGAGACAATAGGTAGGAAATGGACAGCAAGGTACAGGACCGGTGGATGCAGGTTGTCTCTGTATTACACGGGGGAGGGGGGCGTGCATACACTATCTATAAACCACCCCCGCTCCCCCAGTGAAATACAGAGACAACCACTCCCCGCCGCTGCTGTATCCTGGTGTTATACAAAGACAGACCCGGACCCTGGTGTTAGACAGTGATGGCCACACCGGTACCGTATCCCGGTGTTACACAGAGACAACCCCGTACCCCGGTGTCACACAGCGCCGGACTCTCACCTGTCGAATCCCGGTCCGAGCTGTACTCGCGGTCGCTTCCTTCGCTCGGCGAAGCCTCCCTGTGCCACCTGGGCAATACTGACAGAAGTTGGCGCCGCCGCTGTCCCGGTGAATCGCCGCCGTCCTTAACTCGCTTCTTCGGTATCATCCTGAACTTGGGGAAGATCAGGTGCCGTGCGAGGCCGGGTGACAACGATTCCCGGTCTCGCTGCTGCGTCTCCGTCTCCCCTTCGTCCTCATTGTCCTCATCCGGCGCCTGCTCCAGGCATGGGGCGTCGGATTCATGACCCGAGGCGTCTGGTTGTCCCGGGCTGTCTACTTTTTGGTCATGGGTGTCTGATCCCTGTTGCGGACTGTCCAGTGTGTCTGGTCCCTTATCGGAGGTGCCTGGTCCTTCTCCCGGAGTCTCGGTTCCCTGGCTCGGACTCGTTTCTTCATCCGGACTCTCGGCTGCCTGGTCCGGATTCGTTGCTTTTTCGTCTGGACTCTTGGCTTCCTCTCCCGGGCCAATACTTTGTTTCTCCGAGTTGTTACTTTGTTGCTCCGAAACGATACTTTGTTGCGCTCCCCGGAGTCCGACGCTACATTCGTCTTGGCGCCGCTCTGACTTGCTCTGGGCCCGGAGCGACCCACTCTGGGGCTCACGGCCCAGCGCTGTCTCCAGGTAAATCACTTTGAACTTCTCCCGGGCCAAGCGCTCCTGGCCGACCCGCAGCCGCTCTCGGCACCGCTCCAACTCGGCCTCCAGTTCGGCTACCGAGTTTAGTTTCATCTGCGGTACTTCGCTGCCCGGGAACTCCCGACGCCAGTGCTCCTCAAACTCGGCTGGGTTCCACATCGCAGCCGCAGCCTGGCCTCGGAGCCGGAGCCGGAGCCGGAGCCCGAGTTCAACAGGTGCCTTCCCTCACCGCCTCTCCCTCCCTCCCTCCCAGGCACACACGCACGCTAGCTCACCCTCAACCCGGCTTCTCCCTCCCACGCTCTCTCGTTCACCCTCCCCCTCTCCTCTTTCTCTTTCGCTTTCTGCCAGGCCCTCCCCCTGGTTTCTCTCACTCTCTACCCGGCCCCGTCTCTCCCCTCACCCTTTCCTCCCAGACTCTGACTTCTCTGTCGGGGTGAAGGAGACCCCGCTCCACACACCCAATCCACAGTAGTACTAGTTAGCCCTGGCAGTGCAGAGGGTTAGTCCGTTAGCCTGATGGGCCAAACGGCGTCTGTGTTTCTGCCCTCCTGCCGCCTTAATACCCTGGGAGGCCTCTGGCCCAGTCTCTCCCGGAATTGTTCAGTCCACCTCTGGGAAAGGCTGAACCGATGTCCGTGTCTAACCCTCGGACACCCAGCGGTGCTACCTGTTCTGAGGGCATGCTGGTCTCCCACGCTCAGATCAGAATCAAACGGAACATCACTGACACAGGAGCAGAATTAGGCCATTTGGCCCATCGAATCTGCTCCACCATTCAATCATGGCTGATCCTTTTTTTTAATCTTCTCCTCAACCCCAGTTCCTGGCCTTCTCCCAGTAATCCTTGATGCCATGTCCAGTCAAGAACCTATCAATCTCTGCCTTAAATATGCCCGACGACCTGGCCTCCACAGGTGCATGTGACAACAAATTCACCACCCTTTGGCTAAAGAAATTTCTCTGCATCTGTGTTTTGAAAGGGCACCCCTCTATCCTGAGGCTGTGCCCTCTTGTCCTAGACTCTCCCACTATGGGAAACATCCATTCCACATCTACTCTGTCTAATCTTTCTACATTCGAAAGGTTTCAATCAGATCCCCCCTCATCCTTCTGAATTCTAGAGAGTACAGATACAGAGCCATTAAAGGTTCCTCATATGATAACCCTTTCACTCCTGGGATCATCCTTATGAATCTCCTCTGGACCCTCTCCAATGCCAGCATATCTTTTCTAAGATGAGAGGCCCAAAACTGTTCACAATACTCAAGGTGAGGCCTCACCAGTGCCTTATAAAGACTCAGCATCACATCCTTCTTGTATTCTAGACCTCTTGAAATGAATGCTAACATGGCATTTGCCTTCCTCACCACCGACTCAACCTGCAAGTTAACCTCCAGGGTGTCCTACACGAGGACTCACAAGTCCCTTTGCATCTCAGATTTTTGGATTTTCTCCCTGTTTAGAAAATAGTCTGCACATTTATTTCTACTACCAAAGTGCACGACCATGCATTTTCCAACATTGTATTTCATTTCCCACTTTCCTGCCCATTCTCCTAATCTAAGTCCTTCTGCATCCTACCCGTTTCCTCAACACTACCTGCCCCTCCACCAATCTTTGTATCATCTGCAAACTTGGCAATGAAGCCATCTATTCCATCATCTAAATCATTGATATACAGCGTAAAAACAAGTGGTCCCAACACCAACCCCTGGGGAACACCACTAGTCACTGGCAGCCAGACGGAAAAGGATTCCTTTATTTCTACTGGCTGCCTCATACCAATCGGCCAAATGTTGTGAAATTTGTTTTGTAGCAGCAATACATAATATATAAAACTATAAATTACAGTAATTATATACACACACACCACACATATATACCAGTGGTTTGGGCACCTCTGGTCAAAATCTCTATTACTGTGAATAGCTAAGCAAGATGAACTGATTTCCAAAAGGCATAAAGTTAAAGATGACACACTTCTTCAATATTTCAAGCCAGAAAACTTTTTTTATTTCCATCTTTTAGTTTCAAAATAACAAAAAAGGAAAAGGGCCTGAAGCAAAAGTTTGGGCACCCTGCATGACAGTACTTAGTAACACCCCCTTTGGCAAGTATCACAGCTTGTAAATGCTTTTTGTAGCCAGCTAAGAGTCTTTCAATTCCTGTTTGGGGGATTTTTGTCCATTCTTCCTTGCAAAAGGCTCCTAGTTCTGCAAGATTCTTGGGTCATCAGTCAGTTTTTATGTTCCCTGCCAGCTTTCTCTGATAATCTTTTTTCCCTTTCCTAATTAAGCCCTTTGTCCTCCTCTACTGGACTCTGAATTTCTCCCAGTCCTCAGGTGTGCCGCTTTTTCTGGCTAATTTGTATGTTTCTTCTTTGGAATTGATACTATCCCTAATTTCCCTTGTCAGCCACGGGTGCACTACCTTCCCTGATTTATTCTTTTGCCAAACTGGGATGAACAATTGTAGTTCATCCATGTGATCTTTAAATGCTTGCCATTGCATATCCACCGTCAGCCCTTTAAGTATTATTTGCCAGTCTATCTTAGCTAATTCTTATCTTCTACCTTCAAAGTTACCCTTCTTTAGGTTCAGAACCTTTGTTTCTGAATTAACTATATCACTCTCCATCTTAATGAAGAAGTCCACCATATTATGGTCACTTATCCAAGGGGCCTCACACGACAAGATTGCTAACTAACCCTTCCTCATTGCTCATGGGTTCATTGTCCATTAAGAAATCAGATGGCAGAGGGGAAGAAGCTGTGCCTGAATCATTGTGTGTGTGTCTGTGTGTCTTCAGGCTCCTTGATGGCAGAGGGGAAGAAGCTGTTCTTGAATCATTGAGTGTGTGTCTTTGGGCAAAGTGAAAATGGGATGTCTTGGGCGATGCAGGTCCTTCGTGATGCATGCTGCCTTCTTCAGGCATCGCCATTAGAAAATGTACTGAATGCTGGGGAGATTGGTGCCCATCACATACATGAGAAAATCTGCAGATGCTGGAAATACAACGCAAAACACAGAATATCTCAGGTCAGGTCGCACCTATGGAAGAGTAAACAGTGAACAGCCCTTCATCAGGACTGGAAAGAACGAGGTCAGTGCCCGTGATGGCGCTGACTAAATTTACAACTTTCTGCAGACCAGCCCTGTACACAACATTCTAGATGTGATCTCAGTACAATCGCAAGAAGGCATCTCTGTTTCCTTGCAATAGGTCACATTTAAGTCCATGAGATGAGGTTTTTGTACTAACGAACCAGGGGTTAATGAGTGTAATTCACTGATATATAAATGGATTTCAAATGCCTTGCCAAGAAAGCAGCAAAACCAAATGGATATACTGGGGAGATTTTTGGATATTAAAGGAAAAGTGGAACATGGGGGGGTGGGGGGCAGGAAGTGGCTCCAAGGTAAAAAAATAATTCAGCCTGATCTGGACGCTAGGGTGGACCTGACAGGCCGAATGGCCTCCTGCCATTCCAGAATCGTGTTTATTATCACTGACACACTGTCGTGAAACTTTGTAGTTTTGCAGCAGTACATTAAAAAATAAATAATTGGTGCAGAAACAGAGCAAAGTAGTGAGGTGGTGGTGATGGGTTGAGAGCGAGAGAGCGAGGAGGCCCCTGACGGTTTCCACATTCATTCATATGGGCTCCAGACTGCAGCGGCGTGAGACTGCCTACGCCTGCGTTCCTGGACAGGTGGCTTCTTCAGCCACTGCTGGGTTCGAGGTGCCAGGACATCCACGGTGCTGTTAGGGAGGGAGTTCCAGGATTTTCACCCAGTGATAGTGAAGGAATAGGGATTTTTTTTCTGGAATAAAAGCAAAAGCAGCCACACATTGAGTCCTTGCCTTTACTGTTATCCCAATATAACATCTGCCGGACGATGCTGAGGATGTTCTACGAGTCTGTGGTGGCCAGTGCGATCATGTTTGCTGTTGTGTGCTGGGGCAGCAGGCTGAGGGTAGCAGACACCAACAGAATCAGCAAACTCATTCGTAAGGCCAGTGATGTTGTGGGGATGGAACTGGACTCTCTGACGGTGGTGTCCGAAAAGAGGATGCTGTCCAAGTTGCATGCCAATCTTGGACAATGTCTCCCATCCACTACATAATGTACTGGGTGGGTACAGGAGTACATTCAGCCAGAGACTCATTCCACCGAGATGTAGCACAGAGTATAGAAACATAGAAAATAGGTGCAGGAGTAGGCCATTTGGCCCTTCGAGCCTGCACCGCCATTTATTATGATCATGGCTGATCATCCAACTCAGAACCCCGCCCCAGCCTTCCCTCCATACCCCCTGACCCCCGTAGCCACAAGGGCCATATCTAACTCCCTTTTAAATATAGCCAATGAACTGGCTTCAACTGTTTCCTGTGGCAGAGAATTCCACAGATTCACCACTCTCTGTGTGAAGAAGTTTTTCCTAATCTCGGTCCTAAAAGGCTTCCCCTCTATCCTCAAACTGTGGCCCCTCGTTCTGGACTTCCCCAACATCGGGAACAAACTTCCTGCATCTAGCCTGTCCAATCCCTTTAGGATCTTATACGTTTCAATCAGATCCCCTCTCAATCTTCTAAATTCCAACGAGTACAAGCCCAGTTCATCCAGTCTTTCTTCATATGAAAGTCCTGCCATCCCAGGAATCAATCTGGTGAACCTTCTTTGTACTCCCTCTAAGGCAAGGATGTCTTTCCTCAGATTAGGGGACCAAAACTGCACACAATACTCCAGGTGTGGTCTCACCAAGGCCTTGTACAACTGCAGTAGTACCTCCCTGCTCCTGTACTCGAATCCTCTTGCTATGAATGCCAGCATACCATTCGCCTTTTTCACCGCCTGCTGTACCTGCATGCCCACTTTCAATGACTGGTGTATAATGACACCCAGGTCTCGTTGCACCTCCCCTTTTCCTAATCGGCCACCATTCAGATAATAATCTGTTTTCCTATTTTTGCCACCAAAGTGGATAACTTCACATTTATCCACATTAAATTGCATCTGCCATGAATTTGCCCACTCACCCAACCTATCCAAGTCACCCTGCATCCTCTTAGCATCCTCCTCACAGCTAACACTGCCACCCAGCTTCGTGTCATCCGCAAACTTGGAGATGCTGCATTTAATTCCCTCATCCAAGTCATTAACATATATTGTAAACAACTGGGGTCCCAGCACTGAGCCTTGCGGTACCCCACTAGTCACCGCCTGCCATTCTGAAAAGGTCCCGTTTATTCCCACTCTTTGCTTCCTGTCTGCTAACCAATTCTCCACCCACACCAATACCTTACCCCCAATACCGTGTGCTTTAAGTTTGCACACTAATCTCCTGTGTGGGACCTTGTCAAAAGCCTTTTGAAAATCCAAAAATACCACATCCACTGGTTCTCCCCTATCCACTCTACGAGTTACATCCTCAAAAAATTCTATGAGATTCGTCAGACATGATTTTCCTTTCACAAATCCATGCTGACTTTGTCCGATCATTTCACTGCTTTCCAAATGTGCTGTTATCACATCCTTGATAACTGACTCCAGCAGTTTCCCCACCACCGACGTTAGGCTAACCAGTCTATAATTCCCCGGTTTCTCTCTCCCTCCTTTTTTAAAAAGTGGAGTTACATTAGCCACCCTCCAATCCTCAGGAACTAGTCCAGAATCTAACGAGTTTTGAAAAATTATCACTAATGCATCCACTATTTCTTGGGCTACTTCCTTAAGCACTCTGGGATGCAGACCATCTGGCCCTGGGGATTTATCTGCCTTTAATCCCTTCAAGTTACCTAACACTACTTCCCTACTAACATGTATTTCGCTCAGTTCCTCCATCTCACTGGACCCTTTGTCCCCTACTATTTCTGGAAGATTATTTATGTCCTCCTTAGTGAAGACAGAACCAAAGTAATTATTCAATTGGTCTGCCATGTCCTTGCTCCCCATAATCAATTCACCTGTTTCTGTCTGCAGGGGACCTACATTTGTCTTTACCAGTCTTTTCCTTTTTACATATCTATAAAAGCTTTTACAGTCCGTTTTTATGTTCCCTGCCAGTTTTCTCTCATAATCTTTTTTCCCCTTTGTCCTCCTCTGCTGAACTCTGAATTTCTCCCAGTCCTCAGGTGAGCCACTTTCTGTGGCTAATTTGTATGCTTCTTCTTTGGAATTGATACTATCCCTAATTTCTCTTGTCAGCCACGGGTGCACTACCTTCCTTGATTTATTCTTTTGCCAAACTGGGATGAACAATTGTTGTAGTTCATCCATGCAACCTTTAAGTGCTTGCCATTGCATATCCACCGTCAATCCTTTAAGTGTCATTTGACAGTCTATCTTAGCTAATTCACGTCTCATACCTTCAAAGTTACCCCTCTTTAAGTTCAGAACCTTTGTTTCTGAATTAACTATGTCACTCTCCATCTTAATGAAGAATTCCACCATATTATGGTCACTCTTACCCAAGGGGCCTCTCACGACAAGATCGCTAATTAACCCTTCCTCATTGCTCAAAACCCAGTCCAGAATAGCCTGCTCTCTTGTTGGTTCCTCGACATGTTGGTTCAAAAAACCATCCCGCATACATTCCAAGATATCCTCTTCCTCAGCACCTTTACCAATTTGGTTCACCCAGTCTACATGTAGATTGAAGTCACCCATTACAACTGCTGTTCCTTTATTGCACACATTTCTAATTTCCTGCTTAATACCATCTCCGACCTCACTACTACTGTTAGGTGGCCTGTACACAACTCCCACCAGCGTCTTCTGCCCCTTAGTGTTACGCAGCTCTACCCATATCGATTCCACATCTTCCCGGCTTATGTCTTTCCTTTCTATTGCGTTAATCTCTTCTTTAACCAGCAACACCACCCCACCTCCCCTTCCTTCATGTCTGTCCCTCCTGAATATTGAATATCCCTGAATGTTGAGCTCCCATCCCTGGTCACCCTGGAGCCATGTCTCTGTGATCCCAACTATATCATAATCATTAATAACAATCTGCACTTTCAATTCATCCACCTTATTACGAATGCTCCTTGCATTGACACACAAAGCCTTCAGGCGCTCTTTTACAACTCTCTTAGCCCTTATTACAATTATGTTGAAAAGTGGCCCTTTTTAATGCTTGCCCTGGATCTGTCAGCCTGCCACTTTTACTTTTCTCCTTTGTACTTTTTGCTTCTACCCTCACTTTACACCCCTCTGTCTCTCTGCACTGGTTCCCATCCCCTTGTTGTGAACTAACCTCCTCACGCCTAGCCTCTTTAATTTGATTCCCACCCCCCAACCATTCTAGTTTAAAGTCACCTCAGTAGCCCCCGCTAATCTCCCTGCCAGGATATTGGTCCCCCTAGGATTCAAGTGTAATCCGTCCTTTTTGTACAGGTCACGCCTGCGCCAAAAGAGGTCCCAATGATCCAAAAACTTGAATCCCTGCCCCCTGCTCCAATCCCTCAGCCACGCATTTATCCTCCACCTCATCGCATTCCTACTCTCACTGTCGCGTGGCACAGGCAGTAATCCCGAGGTATCATAGGAAGTCACTCCTGCCTGTGGCCATCAAACTTTACAACTCCTCCCTTGGAGAGTCAGACACACTGCGCCAATAGGCTGGTCCTGGACTTATTTTCTGGCATAATTTACATATTACTATTTAATTATTTATGGTCTTATTACTATTTATTATTTATGGTGCAACTGTAAAGAAAACCAATTTCCCCCAGGATCAATAAAGTATGACTATGACTATATTAACGGTGGAGCGAGTGGATGGGGTGGACATCAAGGGGCCAATGTGGGCTGGACAGTGTGGGGGTTTTGAGTTTACCTGAAGTTGCATTCACTCAGGCAGGCAGGGGTGGGGGGTGGTGTTCCATCACACTCCTGACTGAGATTCCCAGCCTCTGAGGCCACACTGTGTGTACGTGATGACTCCAGTGCATTCTGTGGTCAATGGGAACCCCCAGGGCATTGTGACAGGGGGGGACAGTGCTGTGGAGTGTCAGGGGGTGAGGGCTGGATTTCTTTTGTTGAGTATCACCATTATCCAGCACTGGTGTGGGATTACAGTTACTGTCACCAGCAGATCCGGCCTGGATATTGTCCAGGGCTGGCTACTTCACTACCCGAGGAGCTTCTGAACCCTGTGCAGTCATCAGCCAACTTTCCCCTCCTCAGCTGCTGAATGAAGGTCAATCACTAGTGAAGCTAGTTGGGCCCAGGACACTGAGAAACCCTTGCAGAGATGATCGACCTCCCAACCACCACAACTCCATCACAAAATGCTGGAAGAAATCAGCAGGTCAGGCAGCATCTAAGGAAGAGGGTAAACAGTCAACGTTTTGGGCCAAGACCCTTCATCCTGAATGTTCACCCTTTTTCCACAGATGCTGCCTGACCTGAGTTTCTCCATTTTGTGTGTTGCTTTGAATTCCAGAAACAGATTTCTCTTGTTTGCGATTGGACTCCATTCTTTGTACAGGGTACGATTTCAGCAGGCGGAGAGTTTATCCTCTGGTTGGATCAAGTGCTGCCCTGATGTCAAGAGCACTAAATCTCATTTCATCTCCGAGTTCGGCTCCTTTGCCCATGCTTGGAGAAGGGCTGTGATAAGTCAGGGACATTGCTGGAACCCAGAGAATGGTGCAGAGCAAAGGAGAGCATTAATTAGGAAGGGGAAGAAGAGCAGGAATGGATTGTACGAAGAGATAAGGGGGAAGAGGGGTAAAGAGAGGGAGGGAGGGAAAGAGGAGGAGGAATGAGAGAGACACGTGGTGTAGGGAGGGAGTGGAGAGGGGGATGAGGGAGAGGGGTAGGGGGAGGCACATACACACAAAGTGTGGATGAGAGTACAAATTGGGCCTGTTATACAGGTGCAAGAATTCAATCCTAAGACTGTATTCATGTTGAATTAGAACCCTCTCTGCGAATAAACAGCCACTCTTTTCATACAGTTCAGTACTTTAATAGACTCCTCTCAATGGAAACACGATCGACAGTAAAGAATGACCAAGACCGGTAAAGGCACGTCACTCTTAGTCCGCTCCATTTCCCGGCCCCATGTAGTCATCTCCTTCTGATTAACCATTCAGATCTCAGCTGGTGGCTGCCGTTTCCAATCCACTGACAGAGTTTCCGCCCTGCAGCCATGGAGCCACTCTGTCTGTCTGTGTCTGCAGTCTTGCCCACTCACTCCCCACCAGCTCAGCGCAGATAGTAATCGATGACTGCGGAGAAAGCGGCAAAGCCCGCACATCCCACTGCTCCCGCTTTCAAACCAGCTGCAGGACAGATGAGGGGGTTAATCACAGCAGAGGGGCCTGTGCCCCCTTGGGGCATGGGGAGGGGTGGGGTAGGGCCGACGGGAGGAGTGTGGGGACTGCTTGGGGAGTGGGGCCGACGGGAGGGGTGTGGCCCGCTTGGGGCACAGGGAAGGAGGTGGGGGCCGTTGGGGGGGATGGCTTGGGGCACGGAGGTGGAGGGGTCTGGACGTGAACGAGGTCCAGAGGCAAAGCCAATCTGAACAAGGGAGTGAACTTACCCCGGAATCCGATCGCACCTCCCGTCACACAGCCACTTAGTACACTGTTCTTCCAGTCTGACTTTCCCCGGTACTTGAAGGAAAGGAGGGAGAAATGTTACAAACTCCAACTCCAGTCGTAATTCTGGAACAACTCAAATGCATAGTGACCATTCATCCCAACCAGACTGCGCTAGCCCTTGATCATGAATGGACCTAATTACATTCCACCTCTCCATTCTGATATCCACTGATGTCCAATCTCAATAGTGAATATTTACATCATTGCAACTGGGGAGTGAACCTGACTGTCTGAAGCCCCCACCGAATCTCTTGTCTGCCTCCTTAAAAATCAAGGAATTCTGGTAATCTTTTGTCCCTTCATTTCAAAAACAAGAACCAGCAGGAGCCTTGCCTTCTTCCAAACCCACCTTTCCTAAGCTGTGATTTCTCTTATTCCACTGAGGAACACAAATTGTTCTTGCACTAATTCACGGAGAGACACACAACATACCGACTCGATAATACATTCTGTACAGGAGAACATGGCGCCAACAATGGCAAAGTTCTTGGCGTACGACATCCCACGCTGGCCCATATCCTTCAGAACTTCCTTTGCAGTTGGTGTCCTGAGAGGATCCTTGGGGTCAAAGCCAACGTTGGTGTCGATACCAGCGGTGAAAATGCCAAATGCCCCACCCAACACAAATCCTGAGGGAGAGACAAAACAGTCCAGAGAGGAAATCCAACAACCACAGAGTGGGGCGGAGCAGAGGTTGGGATGAGGGGAAAGGGCAGCAGGGCAGTCTCCAGCTCTGGGTCTCATGGTATTTAGTTTCTGTCCAGGATATTGGTATCAGAAAATACAGCAGAGGAGTTCCTCACACTCTCACTCAACCAGCCCTCCTGACCCCTCACCCCATCCTTACACCCCCAACCAGCCCTCCTCACCCTCAACCTGCCTTCCTCACCCTCACTCTATCCTTATACCCTCAAAATACCCTCCTGACCCCCACTCCATCCTTCTACCCTCAACCTGCCCTCCTGACCCTCACCCCACCATACACCTTCAACCTGCCCTCCTGACCCTCACCCCACCCTACACCCTCAACCTGCCCTCCTGACCCTCACCCCACCTTACACCCTCAACCTGCCCTCCTGACCCTCACCCCACCTTACACCCTCAACCTGCCCTCCTGACCCTCACCCCAGCCTACACCCTCAACCTGCCCTCCTGACCCTCACCCCACACCCTCAACCTGCCCTCCTGACCCTCACCCCACACCCTCAACCTGCCCTCCTGACCCTCACCCCACCCTACACCCTCAACCTGCCCTCCTGACCCTCACCCCACCCCCTCAACCTGCCCTAACCCTCACCCCACCCTACATCCTCAACTTGCCCTCCTGACCCTCACCCCACCCTCAACCTGCCCTCCTGACCTTCACCCCACCCTTACACCCCCAACCTGCCCTCCTGACCCTCACCCCACCCTTACACCCCCAACCTGCCCTCCTGACCCTCACCCCACCTTACACCCTCAACCTGCCCTCCTGACCCTCACCCCACCTTACACCCTCAACCTGCCCTCCTGACCCTCACCCCAGCCTACACCCTCAACCTGCCCTCCTGACCCTCACCCCACCCTACACCCTCAACCTGCCCTCCTGACCCTCACCCCACCCTTACATCCTCAACCTGCCCTCCTGACCCTCACCCCACCCTTACACCCTCAACCTGCCCTCCTGACCCTCACCCCACCCTTACACCCTCAACCTGCCCTCCTGACCCCCTACCCCGTTACTCTCTCAATCTAACCAACAAACCCGACAATTTACTCATACAACAGGAATTCTGCAGATGCTGAAAATTCAAGCAACACACATGAAAGTTGCTGGTGAACGCAGCAGGCCAGGCAGCATCTCTAGGGAGAGGTACAGTCGACGTTTCAGGCCGGGACCCTTCATCAGGACTGTACCTCTCCCTACAGAAGCTGCCTGGCCTGCTGCGTTCACCAGCAACTTTGATGTGTGTAACTTACTCATGCAACCTGCGCTCCTGACACCTAAACCCTGATCTTACTCCCAAGCTTTCCCTGTTGCCCCCCGAGCTCGAGGACCTGCTCTCCCACTCCTGACCGCTGACCTCCTACACAGGCCAGCGCCGCCTTGAAGCCGCAGCTCTCCATCGCTCGCTCCACCATCTTCTGCTCGTCGGACTTGTTGGGTGCGGGGAAGCCGCCGAGCACGGACGGACTGAGAGGTCGTGGCTGCCGCCGCTCTCCCACCAGATGCTGCAGGAGCTGTGAGTAAATGAGGCCGCCGGACGGCTCTGGGGAGGCGGCGGCTGCACGATCCCGGGCCGCCGCCATCGCGCCCGTCCACTCAGTTATACGTCACTCCATCGCAACTGCGTCACCGCGTCCGCCGCTGCGTCTTGCGTCACCGCGTAGCTACGGGGATGTGTGATAATGAGGAAGAGCGCCGCCATCGGGTTTAATGTGATATTTCAACGACTAACCTGCTGAGGGAGCGGCGCAGTGGGAGGGGCTGTGAGGGAGCATCGCACTGTGGGAGGGGTGCTACTGAGGGAGGGTCACACTGTGGGAGGGGTGCTACTGAGGGAGGGTCACACTATGGGAGGGGTGGTACTGAGGGAGGGTCACACTGTGGGAGGGGTGGAACTGAGGGAGGGTCACACTGTGGGAGGGGTGGTACTGAGGGGGGTCACACTGTGGGAGGTGTGGTACTGAGGGAGGGTCACACTGTGGGGGGGTGGTACTGAGGGGGGTCACACTGTGGGGGGTGGTACTGAGGGGGGGTCACACTGTGGGAGGGGTGGTACTGTGGGAGGGTCACACTGTGGGAGGGGTGGGACTGAGGGAGGGTCACACTGTGGGGGGGTGGTACTGAGGGGGGGTCACACTGTGGGAGGGGTGCTACCGAGGGAGGGTCACACTGTGGGGGGTGGTACTGAGGGAGGGTCACACTATGAGGGGTGGTACTGAGGGAGGGTCACACTGTGGGAGGGGTGGTACTGAGGGAGGGTCACACTGTGGGGGGGTGGTACTGAGGGGGGGGTCACACTGTGGGAGGGGTGCTACCGAGGGAGGGTCACACTGTGGGGGGGTGGTACTGAGGGGGGGTCACACTGTGGGAGGGGCGGTACTGAGGGAGGGTCACACTGTGGGGGGGTGGTACTGAGGGGGGGTCACACTGTGGGAGGGGTGCTACCGAGGGAGGGTCACACTGTGGGGGGTGGTACTGAGGGAGGGTCACACTATGAGGGGTGGTACTGAGGGAGGGTCACACTGTGGGAGGGGTGGTACCGAGGGAGGGTCACACTGTGGGAGGGGTGGTACCGAGGGAGGGTCACACTGTGGGGGGGGTGGTACTGAGGGGGGGTCACACTGTGGGAGGGGCGGTACTGAGGGAGGGTCACACTGTGGGGGGTACTGACGGAGGGTCACACTGTGGAGGGGTGGTACTGAGGGAGGGTCACACTGTGGGAGGGGCGGTACTGAGGGAGGGTCACACTGTGGGAGGGGTGATACTGAGGGAGGGTCACACTGTGGGGGGTGGTACTGAGGGGGGTCACACTGTGGGGGGTGGTACTGAGGGGGGTTGCACTGTGGGGTGGGTGGTACCGAGGGAGGGTCACAGTGAGGAAGCAGTGGTATAGAGGACGGGTCGCACGTAACATGCTGTATTGTGGGGATACTCATTGTGCCTTTTTGTGGCGCACCGAATAAGTTCATTTCCTTTCCTTCATCAAGCAAAAGGGGGTGGGGAATTATGAAGGGGGCTATTATCGGAATGGGAATGGGAAGTGGAATTAAAATAGGTGGCGACTGGGGGATCCCACTCCGATATGTCTATCCATGGCCTCCTCTATTGTCGCAATGAGGCCACACTCAGGTTGGAGGAACAATTTGTATTCGCTCTGGGCAGCCTCCAACCTGATGGCATGAACATCCATTTCTCGAACCAGCAGTAATGGAGAATGGTGAAACCCAGGGCCGGGTCCCCTGGGCTGGAGGCCCTGATGGGCCCCTGCCGACACCGTAAAATGCTGCTGTACCAAGCAAAAAAAAGGCAAGAACAAGAGCAAAGGTCATACTGGTCTAAATATTAAAGCTGTGGACCAAGACACTGGTTTAGTACAATACGTAGGCTATAAGCTTTCAGGCCTTAAGAGGGAGGACAGAAAGTAATGCAGATTCTTAGCTTGAAGGACAGCATCTAAAGCACTCAAAAATTGACCTAGGGTTAGTTGGCTTCGTAAAGTTACGAGGGAGATGAAGTATGATGTGCCCAATCTTAAATCTTTATTTAGCTGTTGCTGCACATACCATGGGCCCTATTTCTCAAACAATGCCAAAGCATTTTTATCTAGTTTATTTTTCTCAACCGTGTGTTCTGAGAAAGTAAAACGGAAATGAGGGACAAAAAGGCCAAGAGAGATGGCACTATGGCAAACTAGGAAACTTTGCAATACTCCAACAATCGTTTTGAAAAATGAGATCTAGCACATACTAATCTATTGCTGTACTGTGTGGCTTGCAGAGTAAAGACCACTTATTACTCACTAGGTTCGTAAACTGTCAACTATTAGCCTATTGCCACAAAAACAGGAACAGCACTGACACAAAAGCCTAGATATTTACAAAGTCAGATGCTTGTTTTTCAAAATTAAAGCTTGGTTCTTCTGGATTTCTTCACAGCAAAGTCCTTGATCAGATCATTAAAATCCAGTTTCTGAACAAGATCACTTTTAGGTGACATCGGAGTAAGATGGTTCAGCTTGTCCTGTCCCATTGTGGATCTGAGCCTGTTCTTCACTAGCCTGAGCTTGGAGAAAGATCATTCACCACTTGCACTTGTGACAGGGAGAGTCAGGTAAAGCCTCAAAGCAATGTTTACATTTGGGAAGATGACCTGCAAGTTTTTTTCTCTGAGGAAGCATAAAAACTCTGTGTCTACTCTTCCGCTGTCAGATGCTAGTGTAACGCAGGTCAGTATCGTTTTCCTGTGGTGTTCACTATTTTCATGCTCTCCTATGCGCTCAGCTAAAGCCAGTTTTGAAGATGGACTGATGGATGCGGCATGCAAAACAAAACACACAGCCGGTGGAAGGGGAATATAAGAGCCGGTGCCTTGATATGTACTCACCATTTACCAGCTTGCATTTGAAGTGAAATTTGGAGAAAAAACGTCTCTGCTGTTTGTATACTCGTTCTGAAGCTTTGATATCCACATCCTTATTCTGGCAGGACTCCGGCCCTTTCTTAGCCCAGTATGCTCGGACTGAATCATCTAACGTTTCCTTCCCCCAGCGAGCAGGATCAGTGCTGTAAGGATCCTCAGTAGCGGTAATGTTAACATTAATGGCGGCCCGACTTGGTTGTTCGGAGGCCTCGGTGGTCAGGAATCCCAAAGTCATGCTCTCTGCCTCTTCGACGTCAGCTGCTGACTGTGGCAAGGACGGTGGTCCTGTGCTAACGCTGGTGCTAGCGCTAGCTGTTGAACAAGCCTCCATTTGTCCACCGGTCTCAGACTGTGACAAGAGCGATGGTACTGCCGCACCATCGAGAACAGGTTTAAAAAATTCTGTCATTTTCAATGTCTCTTTTAATGCTTCTTTCTCACCCTCCTCTTTTTCTTGTTTCTTTTCTCTTTTCTGTGCTCCACTCTCGTGTTTTTTTTTGTCCTCCATGATGATAGCTACCTATTTTGGGCCCCTGGGCTGCAGCCCAGCCTAGATCTGCCTAAAGTCTGGCCCTGGTGAAACCTTTCTTTCATCATTCCCCATCCCCTTTTCCCTCTCTCACTTTATCTTCTTGCCGGCTCACCTCCTCCCTCTGGGGCTCCTCTCCCACCCCTGACCTTTTCTTTCTTCCATGACCTTCTGTCCTTTTCCATTAGATTCCCCTTCTCCAAACCAGTATCTCTTTCACCATTCAACATCCCAGCTCTTCAGTTCATCCCTCCCCCTCCTGGTTTCACCCACCACCTTGTGTTTCTCCCTCCCCTCCCCCACTTTTTAAATCTACCCACCGCCCCCAACTTCTTTCTTCCTTCAGTTCTGCTGAAGGGTCTTGGCCCAAAACGTCTTTTCCACAGATGCTGCCTGACCTGCTGAGTTCCTCCAGCATTTTGAGTGTGCTGCTTGGAACTCCAGCACCTGCAGATGTCCTGTTGCTTGTGGTTGGGTTTTGAGCAGGGTCACTGCCACCGGATCTATTCCGTGCCTGGGAGCAGTCAGGACCATGCTGAAATGGAGAGGGAGAGCTTGCAGCCACTGTCTGATGTCTGATAACTGAAAGGTCTGCTCCTCAGGTTCTGGGGGCACTTCAGACCCTCACACCATAAATATAGTGTGGAAGTGGCGAGGGCACGAGGTGAGCTAGGACAATACAGCAAAGAGTCTGTTGGGGCCGTAGCTCTGCTCCTCTTCCGAGGACACAATCCGGCCAACAGCCTGCTCCTCTTCCGTGTTGGTGAGGGGGAGTCTCACTGTTGGGGAGTGTTGGTGAGGGAGAATCTCACTGTGGGAGGGGTGTTGGTGAGGGAGAGTCTCACTGTGGGGGAGTGTTAGAGAGGGAGGGTCTCACTGTGGGGGAGTGTTGCTGAGGGAGAGTCTCACTGTGGGGGAGTGTTAGAGAGGGAGGGTCTCACTGTGGGGGAGTGTTGCTGAGGGAGAGTTTCACTGTGGGGGAGTGTTGCTGAGGGGGAGCCTCACTGTGGGGGGAGTGTTAGTGAGGGAGGGTATCACTGTGGGGGAGTGTTGGTGAGGGAGATTCTGACTGTGGGGGGATAGTTGCTGAGGGAGAGTCTCACTGTGGGGGAGTGTTGGTGAGGGAGAGTCTAACTGGGGGAGTGTTGGTGAGGGACAGTCTCACTGTGGGGGGAGTGTTAGTGAGAGAGGGTCTCACTGTGGGGGAGTGTTGGTGAGGGAGAGTCTGACTGTGGGGGAGTGTTGCTGAGGGAGAGTCTCACTGTGGAGGGAGTGTTAGTGAGGGAGAGTCTCACTGTGAGGGGAGTGCTTCTGAGGGAGAGTCTCACTGTGGGGGAGTGTTGGTGAGGGGGAGTCTCTGTGTGAGGAGTGTTGGTGAGGGGGAGTCTCACTGTGGGGGTGTGTTGGTGAGGGAGAGTTTCACTGTGGGAGGGTGTTGCTGAGAGAGTGTCTCACTGTGAGGGAGAGTCTCACTGTGGAGGAGTATTGTGGAGGGGGAGTCTCACTGTGGGGAGAGTGTTGGTGAGGGGGAGTCTCACTGTGGGGGGAGTGCGGCTGAGGGGGAGTCTCACTGTGGGGGGAGTGCTGCTGAGGGAGAGACTCACTGTGAGGGGAGTGTTTCTGAGGGAGAGTCTCACTGTGGGGGAGTGTTGGTGAGGGGGAGTGTTGGGGAGGGGGAGTCTCACTGTGGGCGAGTGTTGGTGAAGGGGAGTCTCACTGTGGGGGAGTGTTGGTGAGGGAGAGTTTCACTGTGGGGGAGTGTTGGTGAGGGGGAGTGTCACTGCGGGAGGGTGTTGCTTAGGGAGTCTGACTGTGAGGGGAGGGTTGGTGAGGGGGAGTCTCACTGTGGGGGAGTGTTGGTGAGGGGGAGTCTCAATGTGGGAGGAGTGTTAGTGAGGAGGAGTCTCACTGTGGGAGGAGTCTCACTGTGGGGGGAGTGTTTCTGAGGGAGAGTCTCACTGTGGGGGAGTGTGTTGCTGAGGGAGAGTCTCACTGTCGGGGAGTGTTGCTCAGGGAGAGTCTCACTGTGGGGGAGTGTTGATGAGAGAGAGTCTCACTGTGAGGGAAGTGTTGCTGAGGGAGAGTCTCACTGTCGGGGAGAGTCTCACTGTGGGAAAGTGTTGGTGAGGGAGAGTCTCACTGTGGGGGGAGTGTTGGTGAAAGGGAGTCTCACTGTGGGAGGAGTGTTAGTGAGGGGGTGTCTCAATGTGGGGGAGTGTTGGTGAGGGGGACTCTCACTTTAGGGGGAGTGTTGCTGAGGGAGAGTCTCACTGTGAGGGGAGTGTTTCTGAGGGAGAGTCTCACTGTGGGGGAGTTTTGGTGAGGGGGAGTCTCTGTGGGGGGAGTGTTGGTGAGGGGGAGTCTCACTTTGGCGGTCTTGCTGAGGGAGAGTCTCACTGTGGGGGGAGTGTTGCTGAGGGAGAGTCTCACTGTGGGGGAGTGTTGGTGAGGGGGAGTCTCACTGTGGGAGGAGTGTTGGTGAGGGGGAGTCTCACTGTGGGGGCGTGTTGGTGAGGGGGAGTCTCATTGTGGGGGAGTGTTGGTGAGGGAGAGTCTCACTGCGGGAGGGTGTTGCTGAGGGAGAGTCTCACTGTGGGGAGTGTTGGTGAGGGGGAGTCTCACTGTGGGGGAGTGTTGGTGAGGGAGAGTCTCACTTTGGGGGGAGTGTTGGTGAGGGAGAGTCTCACTGTGGGGGTCTGTTGCTGAGGGAGAGTCTGACTGTGGGGGGAGTGTTGGGAAGGGATAGTCTCACTGTGGGGGAGTGTTGCTGAGGGAGAGTCTCACTGTTTGGGAATGTTGGTGAGGGGGACTCTCACTGTGGGGGAGTGTTGGCGAGGGGGAGTCTCACTTTGGGGGTGTTGCTGAGGGAGAGTCTCACTGTGGGAGTGTGTTGGTGAGGGAGAGTCTCACTGTGGGAGAGTGTTAGGGAGGGGGTGTCTCATTGTGGGAGGAGTGTTGGTGAGGGGGAGTCTCACTGTGGGGGCGTGTTGGTGGGGGAGTCTCATTGTGGGGGAGTGCTGGTGAGGGGGAGTCTCACTGCGGGAGGGTGTTGCTGAGGGAGAGTCTCACAGTGAGGGGAGTGTTGGTGAGGGGTAGTCTCACTGTGGGGAGAGTGTTGGTGAGCGGGAGTCTCACAGTGGGGGGAGTGTTGCTGAGGGAGAGTCTCACTGTGAGGGGAGTGTTTCTGAGGGAGAGTCTCACTGTGGGGGAGTGTTGGTGAGGGGGAGTTTCACTGCGGGAGGGTGTTGCTGAGGGAGAGTCTCAGTGTTGGGGGACGTTGGTGAGGGCGATTCTCACTGTGGGGGGAGTGTTGGTGAGGGGGAGTCTCACTGTGGGGGCAGTGTTGGTGAGGGGGCATCTCACTGTGGGGGAGTGTTGGTGAGCGGGAGTCTCATTGTGGGGGAGTGTTGGTGAGGGATAGTCTCACTGTGGGGGCAGTGTTGGTGAGGGGGCGTCTCACTGTGGGGCGAGTGTTGGTGAGGGGGAGTCTCACTGTGGGGGAAGTGTTGGTGAGGGGGCATCTCACTGTGGGGGAGTGTTGGTGAGGGGGAGTCTCACTGTGGGGGGAGTGTTGCTGAGGGAGAGTCTCACTGTGAGGGGAGTGTTTCTGGTGGAGAGTCTCACTGTGGGAGAGTGTTGGTGAGCAGGAGTCTCATTGTGGGAGGAGTGTTGGTGAGGGGGAGTCTCACTGTGGGGGAGTTTTGTTGAGGGAGAGTCTCACTGCGGGAGGGTGTTGCTGAGGGAGAGTCTTACTGTGAGGGGAGTGTTGGTGAGGGGGAGTCCCACTGCGGGGGAGTGTTGGTGAGGGGGAGTCTCACTGTGGGAGGAGTGTTGGTGAGGGGGAGTCTCACTGTGCGAGGAGTGTTGGTGAGGGGGAGTCTCACTGTGGGGAGAGTGTTGCTGAGGGAGAGTCTCACTGTGGGGGGAGTGATGCTGAGGGAGAGTCTCACTGTGGGGGAGTGTTGCTGAGGGGGAGTCTCACTGTGGGGGAAGGGTTGCTGAGGGAGAGTCTCCCTCTGGGGGGACTGTTGCTGAGGGAGAGTCTCACTGTCGGGGGAGTGTTGGTGCGGGATAGTCTCACTGTCGGGGGAGTGTTGGTGAGGGGGAGTCTCTGTGGGGGGAGTGTTGGTGAGGGGGAGTCTCACTTTGGCGGTCTTGCTGAGGGAGAGTCTCACTGTGGGGGGAGTGTTGCTGAGGGAGAGTCTCACTGTGGGGGGACTGTTGCTGAGGGAGAGTCTCACTGTGGGGGAGTGTTGATGAGGGAGAGTCTCACTGTGGGGGAATGTTGGTGAGGGGGAGTCGTCTCACTGTGGGAGGAGTGTTGGTGAGGGGGAGTCTCATTGTGGGGGAGTGTTGGTGAGGGAGAGTCTCACTGCGGGAGGGTGTTGCTGAGGGAGAGTCTCACTGTGGGGAGTGTTGGTGAGGGGGAGTCTCACTGTGGGCGAGTGTTGGTGAGGGGGAGTCTCACTGTGGGGGGAGTGTTGGTGAGGGAGAGTCTCACTGTGGGGGTGTGTTGCTGAGGGAGAGTCTGACTGTGGGGGGAGTGTTGGTAAGGTATAGTCTCACTGTGGGGGAGTGTTGCTGAGGGAGAGTCTCACTGTCGGGGAATGTTGGTGAGGGGCACTCTCACTGTGGGGGAGTGTTGGCGAGGGGGAGTCTCACTTTGGGGGTGTTGCTGAGGGAGAGTCTCACTGTGGGTGGTGTGTTGCTGAGGGAGAGTCTCAATGTGAGGGGTGTGTTTCTGATGGAGAGTCTCACTGTGGGAGTGTGTTGGTGAGGGGCTGTCTCACTGTGGGGGAGTGTTGGTGAGGGAGAGTCTCACTGTGGGGGAGTGTTGGTGAGGGAGAGTCTCACTTCGGGAGCGTGTTGCTGAGGGAGAGTCTCACTGTTAGGGGAGTGTTGGTGAGGGGGAGTCTCACTGTGGGGGAGTGTTGGTGAGGGTGAGTCTCACTGTGGGGAGAGTGTTGGTGAGGGGGAGTCTCACTGTGGGAGGAATGTTGGTGAGGGGGAGTCTCACTGTGGGCGAGTGTTGGTGAGGGGGAGTCTCACTGTGGGGGGAGTGTTGGTGAGGGAGAGTCTCACTGTGGGGGTGTGTTGCTGAGGGAGAGTCTGACTGTGGGGGGAGTGTTGGTAAGGGATAGTCTCACTGTGGGGGAGTGTTGCTGAGGGAGAGTCTCACTGTCGGGGAATGTTGGTGAGGGGGACTCTCACTGTGGGGGAGTGTTGGCGAGGGGGAGTCTCACTTTGGGGGTGTTGCTGAGGGAGAGTCTCACTGTGGGTGGTGTGTTGCTGAGGGAGAGTCTCAATGTGAGGGGTGTGTTTCTGATGGAGAGTCTCACTGTGGGAGTGTGTTGGTGAGGGGCTGTCTCACTGTGGGGGAGTGTTGGTGAGGGAGAGTCTCACTGTGGGGGAGTGTTGGTGAGGGAGAGTCTCACTTCGGGAGCGTGTTGCTGAGGGAGAGTCTCACTGTTAGGGGAGTGTTGGTGAGGGGGAGTCTCACTGTGGGGGAGTGTTGGTGAGGGTGAGTCTCACTGTGGGGAGAGTGTTGGTGAGGGGGAGTCTCACTGTGGGAGGAATGTTGGTGAGGGGGAGTCTCACTGTGGGGAGAGTGTTGGTGAGTGGGAGTCTCACTGCGGGAGGGTGTTCCTGAGGGAGAGTCTCACTGTGAGGAGAGTATAGGTGAGGGGGAGTCTCACTGTGGGGGAGTGTTGGTGAGGGGGAGTCTCACTGTGGGAGGAGTGTTGGTGAGGGGGAGTCTCACTGCGGGAGGGTGTTGCTGAGGGAGAGTCTCACAGTGAGGGGAGTGTTGGTGAGGGGGAGTCTCACTGTTGGGAGAGTGTTGGTGAGCGGGAGTCTCACTGTGGGGGGAGTGTTGCTGAGGGAGAGTCTCACTGTGGGGGGCGTGTTGCTGAGGGAGAGTCTCACTGTGAGGGCAGTGTTTCTGAGGGAGAGTCTCACTGTGGGGGAGTGTTGGTGAGGGGGAGTTTCACTGCGGGAGGGTGTTGCTGAGGGAGAGTCTCACTGTGGGGGGAGTGATGGTGCGGGAGAGTCTCACTGTGGGGGAGTGTTGATGAGGGGGAGTCTCACTGTGGGGGGAGGGTTGCTGAGGGAGAGTCTCCCTCTGGGGGGACTGTTGCTGAGGGAGAGTCTCACTGTTGGGGGAGTGTTGGTGCGGGATAGTCTCATTGTCGGGGGAGTGTTGGTGAGGGGGAGTCTCTGTGGGGGGAGTTTTGGTGAGGGAGAGTCTCACTTTGGGGGGACTGTTGCTGAGGGAGAGTCTCACTGTGGGGGAGTGTTGGTGAGGGGGAGTCTCACTGTGGGGGAGTGTTGGTGAGGGGGAGTCTCACTGTGGGAGGAGTGTTGGTGAGCGGGAGTCTCACTGTGGGGGGAGTGTTGGTGAGCGGGAGTCTCACTGTGGGGGTAGTGTTGGTGAGTGAGAGTCTCACTGTGGGGGAGTGTTGGTGAGTGAGAGTCTCATTGTGGGGGAGTGTTGGTGAGGGAAAGTCTCACTTCGGGAGGGTGTTGCTGAGGGAGAGTCTCACTGTGGGGAGTGTTGGTGAGGGGGAGTCTCACTGTGGGCGAGTGTTGGTGAGGGGGAGTCTCACTTTGGGGGGAGTGTTGGTGAGGGAGAGTCTCACTGTGGGGGGAGTGTTGGTAAGGGAGAGTCTCACTGTGGGGGAGTGTTGCTGAGGGAGAGTCTCACTGTCGGGGAATGTTGGTGAGGGGGACTCTCACTGTGGGGGAGTGTTGGCGAGGGGGAGTCTAACTTTGGGGGTGTTGCTGAGGGAGAGTCTCACTGTGGGGGGTGTGTTGCTGAGGGAGAGTCTGAATGTGAGGGGTGTGTTTCTGATGGAGAGTCTCAGTGTGGGAGTGTGTTGGTGAGGGGCTGTCTCACTGTGGGGGAGTGTTGGTGAGTGGGAGTCTCACTGTGGGGGAGTGTTGGTGAGGGAGAGTCTCACTGTGGGGGAGTGTTGGTGAGGGAGAGTCTCACTTCGGGAGGGTGTTGCTGAGGGAGAGTCTCACTGTGAGGGGAGTGTTGGTGAGGGGGAGTCTCACTGTGGGGGAGTGTTGGTGAGCGTGAGTCTCACTGTGGGGAGAGTGTTGGTGAGGGGGAGTCTCACTGTGGGAGGAATGTTGGTGAGGGGGAGTCTCACTGTGGGGAGAGTGTTGGTGAGCGGGAGTCTCACTGTGGGGGAGTGTTGGTGAGGGGGAGTCTCACTGTGGGGGCGTGTTGGTCGGGGAGTCTCATTGTGGGGGAGTGTTGGTGAGGGAGAGTCTCACTGCGGGAGGGTGTTGCTGAGGGAGAGTCTCACTGTGGGGGAGTGTTGGTGAGGGGGAGTCTCACTTTGGGGGGAGTGTTGGTGAGTGAGAGTCTCACTGTGGGGGTGTGTTGCTGAGGGAGAGTCTGACTGTCGGGGGAGTGTTGGTAAGGGATAGTCTCACTGTGGGGGAGTGTTGCTGAGGGAGAGTCTCACTGTGGGGGAGTGTTGATGAGGGGGAGTCTCACTGTGGGGGGAGGGTTGCTGAGGGAGAGTCTCCCTATGGGGGGACTGTTGCTGAGGGAGAGTCTCACTGTTGGGGGAGTGTTGGTGAGGGATAGTCTCACTGTGGGGGGAGTGTTGGTGAGGGGGAGTCTCTGTGGGGCGAGTGTTGGTGAGGGGGAGTCTCACTGTCGGGGGAGTGTTGGTGAGGGGGAGTCTCACTGTGGGGGAGTGTTGGTGAGGGGGAGTCTCACTGCGGGAGGGTGTTGCTGAGGGAGAGTCTCACAGTGAGGGGAGTGTTGGTGAGGGGTGTCTCACTGTGGGGAGAGTGTTGGTGATCGGGAGTCTCACTGTGGGGGGATTGTTGCTGAGGGAGAGTCTCACTGTGGGGGGCGTGTTGCTGAGGGAGAGTCTCACTGTGAGGGGAGTGTTTCTGAGGGAGAGTCTCACTGTGGGCGGAGTGTTGGTGAGGGGGAGTTTCACTGCGGGAGGGTGTTGCTGAGGGAGAGTCTCACTGTTGGGGGACGTTGGTGAGGGCGATTCGCACTGTGAGGGGAGTGTTGGTGAGGGGGAGTCTCACTGTGGGGGTAGTGTTGGTGAGGGGGAGTCTCACTGTGGGGGGAGTGTTGGTGAGGGGGCGTCTCACTGTGGGAGAGTGTTGGTGAGCGTGAGTCTCATTGTGGGGGAGTGTTGGTGAGGGGGAGTCTCACTGTGGGGGCAGTGTTGGTGAGGGGGCATCTCACTGTGGGGGCAGTGTTGGTGAGGGGCGTCTCACTGTGGGGGAGTGTTGGTGAGGCGGAGTCTCACTTTGGGGGTGTTGCTGAGGGAGAGTCTCACTGTGGGGGGAGTGTTGCTGAGGGAGAGTCTCACTGTGAGGGGAGTGTTTCTGGTGGAGAGTCTCACTGTGGGAGAGTGTTGGTGAGCGGGAGTCTCATTGTGGGAGGAGTGTTGGTGAGGGGGAGTCTCACTGTGGGAGAGTTTTGGTGAGGGAGAGTCTCACTGCAGGAGGGTGTTGCTGAGGGAGAGTCTCACTGTCGGGGGAGTGATGCTGAGGGAGAGTCTCACTGTGGGGGAGTGTTGATGAGGGGGAGTCTCACTGTGGGGGGAGGGTTGCTGAGGGAGAGTCTCACTGTGGGGGGACTGTTGCTGAGGGAGAGTCTCACTGTGGGGGAGTGTTGGTGAGGGGGAGTCTCACTGTGGGAGGAGTGTTGGTGAAGGGGAGTCTCACTGTGGGGGTGTTTTGGTGAGGGAGAGACTCACTGCGGGAGGGTGTTGCTGAGGGAGAGTCTCACTGTGAGGGGAGTGTTGGTGATGGGGAGTCTCACTGTGGGCAGAGTGTTGGTGAGCGGGAGTCTCACTGTGGGGGGAGTGTTGCTGAGGGCGAGTCTCACTGTGGGGGAGTGTTGGTGAGGGGGAGTCTCACTGTGGGGGGAGTGTTGGTGAGGGGTAGTCTCACTGTGGGGGAGTGTTGGTGAGGGGGAGTCTCACTGTGGGAGGAGTGTTGGTGAGGGGGAGTCTCACTGCGGGAGGGTGTTGCTGAGGGAGAGTCTCACAGTGAGGGGAGTGTTGGTGAGGGGTGTCTCACTGTGGGGAGAGTGTTGGTGAGCGGGAGTCTCACTGTGGGGGGATTGTTGCTGAGGGACAGTCTCACTGTGGGGGGCGTGTTGCTGAGGGAGAGTCTCACTGTGAGGGGAGTGTTTCTGAGGGAGAGTCTCACTGTGGGGGAGTGTTGGTGAGGGGGAGTTTCACTGCGGGAGGGTGTTGCTGAGGGAGAATCTCACTGTTGGGGGACGTTGGTGAGGGCGATTCGCACTGTGGGGGGAGTGTTGGTGAGGGGGAGTCTCACTGTGGGGGTAGTGTTGGTGAGGGGTAGTCTCACTGTGGGGGGAGTGTTGGTGAGGGGGCGTCTCACTGTGGGGGAGTGTTGGTGAGCGTGAGTCTCATTGTGGGGGAGTGTTGCTGAGGGGGAGTCTCACTGTGGGGGCAGTGTTGGTGAGGGGACATCTGACTGTGGGGGCAGTGTTGGTGAGGGGCGTCTCACTGTGGGGGAGTGTTGGTGAGGCGGAGTCTCACTTTGGGGGTGTTGCTGAGGGAGTGTCTCACTGTGAGGGGAGTGTTGGTGAGGGGGAGTCTCACTGTGGGGGAGTGTTGGTGAGGGTGAGTCTCACTGTGGTGAGAGTGTTGGTGAGGGGGAGTCTCACTGTGGGAGGAATGTTGGTGAGGGGGAGTCTCACTGTGGGGAGAGTGTTGGTGAGCGGGAGTCCCACTGCGGGAGGGTGTTGCTGAGGGAGAGTCTCACTGTGAGGGGAGTATTGGTGAGGGGGAGTCTAACTGTGGGGGAGTGTTGGTGAGGGGGAGTCTCACTGTGGGGGCGTGTTGGTCGGGGAGTCTCATTGTGGGGGAGTGTTGGTGAGGGAGAGTCTCACTGCGGGAGGGTGTTGCTGAGGGAGAGTCTCACTGTGGGGGAGTGTTGGTGAGGGGGAGTCTCACTGTGGGGGAGTGTTGCTGAGGGAGAGTCTCACTGTGGGGGAGTGTTGATGAGGGGGAGTCTCACTGTGGGGGGAGGGTTGCTGAGGGAGAGTCTCCCTATGGGGGGACTGTTGCTGAGGGAGAGTCTCACTGTTGGGGGAGTGTTGGTGAGGGATAGTCTCACTGTGGGGGGAGTGTTGGTGAGGGGGAGTCTCTGTGGGGCGAGTGTTGGTGAGGGGGAGTCTCACTGTGGGGGCAGTGTTGGTGAGGGGGCATCTCACTGTGGGGGCAGTGTTGGTGAGGGGCGTCTCACTGTGGGGGAGTGTTGGTGAGGCGGAGTCTCACTTTGGGGGTGTTGCTGAGGGAGTGTCTCACTGTGAGGGGAGTGTTGGTGAGGGGGAGTCTCACTGTGGGGAGTGTTGGTGAGGGTGAGTCTCACTGTGGGGAGAGTGTTGGTGAGGGGGAGTCTCACTGTGGGAGGAATGTTGGTGAGGGGGAGTCTCACTGTGGGGAGAGTGTTGGTGAGCGGGAGTCCCACTGCGGGAGGGTGTTGCTGAGGGAGAGTCTCACTGTGAGGGGAGTATTGGTGAGGGGGAGTCGCACTGTGGGGGAGTGTTGGTGAGGGGGAGTCTCACTGTGGGGGCGTGTTGGTCGGGGAGTCTCATTGTGGGGGAGTGTTGGTGAGGGAGAGTCTCACTGCGGGAGGGTGTTGCTGAGGGAGAGTCTCACTGTGGGGGAGTGTTGGTGAGGGGGAGTCTCACTGTGGGGGAGTGTTGCTGAGGGAGAGTCTCACTGTGGGGGAGTGTTGATGAGGGGGAGTCTCACTGTGGGGGGAGGGTTGCTGAGGGAGAGTCTCCCTATGGGGGGACTGTTGCTGAGGGAGAGTCTCACTGTTGGGGGAGTGTTGGTGAGGGATAGTCTCACTGTGGGGGGAGTGTTGGTGAGGGGTAGTCTCTGTGGGGCGAGTGTTGGTGAGGGGGAGTCTCACTGTCGGGGGAGTGTTGGTGAGGGGGAGTCTCACTGTGGGGGAGTGTTGGTGAGGGGGAGTCTCACTTTGGCGGTCTTGCTGAGGGAGAGTCTCACTGTGGGGGGAGTGTTGCTGAGGGAGAGTCTTTCTGTGGGGGGAGTGTTGGTGAGGGGGAGTCTCACTGTGGGGGAGTGTTGGTGAGGGGGAGTCTCACTGTGGGAGGAGTGTTGGTGAGGGGGAGTCTCACTGCGGGAGGGTGTTGCTGAGGGAGAGTCTCACAGTGAGGGGAGTGTTGGTGAGGGGTGTCTCACTGTGGGGAGAGTGTTGGTGAGCGGGAGTCTCACTGTGGGGGGATTGTTGCTGAGGGAGAGTCTCACTGTGGGGGGCGTGTTGCTGAGGGAGAGTCTCACTGTGAGGGGAGTGTTTCTGAGGGAGAGTCTCACTGTGGGGGAGTGTTGGTGAGGGGGAGTTTCACTGCGGGAGGGTGTTGCTGAGGGAGAGTCTCACTGTTGGGGGACGTTGGTGAGGGCGATTCGCACTGTGAAGGGAGTGTTGGTGAGGGGGAGTCTCACTGTGGGGGTAGTGTTGGTGAGGGGGAGTCTCACTGTGGAGGGAGTGTTGGTGAGGGGGCGTCTCACTGTGGGGGAGTGTTGGTGAGCGTGAGTCTCATTGTGGGGGAGTGTTGGTGAGGGGGAGTCTCACTGTGGGGGCAGTGTTGGTGAGGGGGCATCTCACTGTGGGGGCAGTGTTGGTGAGGGGCGTCTCACTGTGGGGGAGTGTTGGTGAGGCGGAGTCTCACTTTGGGGGTGTTGCTGAGGGAGAGTCTCACTGTGGGGGGAGTGTTGCTGAGGGAGAGTCTCACTGTGAGGGGAGTGTTTCTGGTGGAGAGTCTCACTGTGGGAGAGTGTTGGTGAGCGGGAGTCTCATTGTGGGAGGAGTGTTGGTGAGGGGGAGTCTCACTGTGGGAGAGTTTTGGTGACGGAGAGTCTCACTGCAGGAGGGTGTTGCTGAGGGAGAGTCTCACTGTGGGGGGAGTGATGCTGAGGGAGAGTCTCACTGTGGGGGAGTGTTGATGAGGGGGAGTCTCACTGTGGGGGGAGGGTTGCTGAGCGAGAGTCTCACTGTGGGGGGACTGTTGCTGAGGGAGAGTCTCACTGTGGGGGAGTGTTGGTGAGGGGGAGTCTCACTGTGGGAGGAGTGTTGGTGAGGGGGAGTCTCACTGTGGGGGAGTGTTGGTGAGGGAGAGACTCACTGCGGGAGGGTGTTGCTGAGGGAGAGTCTCACTGTGAGGGGAGTGTTGGTGATGGGGAGTCTCACTGTGGGGAGAGTGTTGGTGAGCGGGAGTCTCACTGTGGGGGGAGTGTTGCTGAGGGCGAGTCTCACTGTGGGGGAGTGTTGGTGAGGGGGAGTCTCACTGTGGGGGAGTGTTGGTGAGGGAGGAGTCTCACTGTGGGTGGAGTGTTGGTGAGGGGAGTCTCACTCGGGAGGTGTTGCTGAGGGAGAGTCTCACTGTGGGGGAGTGTTGGTGAGGGGGAGTCTCACTGTGGGAGGAGTGTTGGTGAGGGGATCTCACTGCGGGAGGGGTTGCTGAGGGAGAGTCTCACAGTGAGGGGAGTGTTGGTGAGGGGGTCTCACTGTGGGGAGAGTGTTGGTGAGCGGGAGTCTCACTGTGGGGGCGTGTTGCTGAGGGAGAGTCTCACTGTGGGGGGGGGGGGAGTCTCACTGTGGGATGTTTGAGGGAGAGTCTCACTGTGGGAGAGTTCATGTTGTGAGGGGAGTCTCACTGTGGGGGAGTGTTGGTGAGTGGGAGTTCACTGCGGGAGGGTGTTGCTGAGGGAGAGTCTCACTGTTGGGGGCGTTGGTGAGGGCGATGGGGTTGGTGAGGGGGAGTCTCACTGTGGGGGATAGTCGTTGTTGGTGAGGGGGAGTCGATTCGCACTGTGGGGGGAGTGTTGGTGAGGGGGAGTCTCACTGTGGGGGAGTGTTGGTGAGGGGGAGTCTCACTGTGGGGGGAGTGTTGGTGAGGGGGAGTCTCACTGTGGGGGAGTGTTGGTGAGCGTGAGTCTCACTGTGGGGGAGTGTTGGTGAGGGGGAGTCTCACTGTGGGGGAGTGTTGGTGAGGGGGAGTCTCACTGTGGGAGGAGTGTTGGTGAGGGGGAGTCACACTGCGGGAAGGTGTTGCTGAGGGAGAGTCTCACAGTGAGGGGAGTGTTGGTGAGGGGTGTCTCACTGTGGGGAGAGTGTTGGTGAGCGGGAGTCTCACTGTGGGGGAGTGTTGGTGAGGGGGAGTCTCACTGTGGGAGGAGTGTTGGTGAGGGGGAGTTTCACTGCGGGAGGGTGTTGCTGACGGAGAGTCTCACTGTTGAGGGACGTTGGTGAGGGCGATTCGCACTGTGAGGGGAGTGTTGGTGAGGGGGAGTCTCACTGTGGGGGGAGTGTTGCTGAGGGAGAGTCTCACTGTGAGGGGAGTGTTTCTGGTGGAGAGTCTCACTGTGGGAGGAGTGTTGGTGAGCGGGAGTCTCATTGTGGGAGGAGTGTTGGTGAGGGGGAGTCTCACTGTGGGAGGGAGTTTTGGTGAGGGAGAGTCTCACTGTGAGGGAGGGTGTTGCTGAGGGAGAGTCTCACTGTCGGGGGAGTGTTGGTGAGGGAGAGTCTCACTGTGGGAGGAGTGTTGGTGAGGGGGAGTCTCACTGTGGGAGAGTTTTGGTGAGGGAGAGTCTCACTGTGGGAGGGTGTTGCTGAGGGAGAGTCTCACTGTCGGGGGAGTGATGCTGAGGGAGAGTCTCACTGTGGGGGAGTGTTGATGAGGGGGAGTCTCACTGTGGGGGGAGGGTTGCTGAGGGAGAGTCTCACTGTGGGGGGTGTTGGTGAGGGGGAGTCTCACTGTGGGGGAGTGTTGGTGAGGGGGAGTCTCACTGTGGGGGTAGTGTTGGTGAGGGGTAGTCTCACTGTGGGGGGAGTGTTGGTGAGGGGGCGTCTCACTGTGGGGGAGTGTTGGTGAGCGTGAGTCTCATTGTGGGGGAGTGTTGCTGAGGGGGAGTCTCACTGTGGGGGCAGTGTTGGTGAGGGGACATCTCACTGTGGGGGCAGTGTTGGTGAGGGGCGTCTCACTGTGGGGGAGTGTTGGTGAGGCAGAGTCTCACTTTGGGGGTGTTGCTGAGGGAGTGTCTCACTGTGAGGGGAGTGTTGGTGAGGGGGAGTCTCACTGTGGGGGAGTGTTGGTGAGGGTGAGTCTCACTGTGGGGAGAGTGTTGGTGAGGGGGAGTCTCACTGTGGGAGGAATGTTGGTGAGGGGGAGTCTCACTGTGGGGAGAGTGTTGGTGAGCGGGAGTCCCACTGCGGGAGGGTGTTGCTGAGGGAGAGTCTCACTGTGGGGGAGTGTTGGTGAGGGGGAGTCTCACTGTGGGGGAGTGTTGCTGAGGGGGAGTCTCACTGTGGGGGGAGGGTTGCTGAGGGAGAGTCTCACTGTGGGGGAGTGTTGGTGAGGGAGAGTCTCACTGTGGGGGGAGTGTTGGTGAGGGGGAGTCTCACTGTGGGGGAGTGTTGGTGAGGGGGAGTTTCACTGCGGGAGGGTGTTGCTGAGGGAGAGTCTCACTGTGGGGGGAGTGTTGCTGAGGGAGAGTCTCACTGTGGGGGGAGTGTTGGTGAGGGGGAGTCTCACTGTGGGGGAGTGTTGGTGAGGGGGAGTCTCACTGTGGGGGAGTGTTGGTGAGGGGGAGTCTCACTGCGGGAGGGTGTTGCTGAGGGAGAGTCTCACAGTGAGGGGAGTGTTGGTGAGGGGGAGTCTCACTGTGGGGAGAGTGTTGGTGAGCGGGAGTCTCACTGTGGGGGGAGTGTTGCTGAGGGAGAGTCTCACTGTGGGGGAGTGTTGTTGAGGGAGAGTCTCACTGTGAGGGGAGTGTTGGTGAGGGAGAGTCTCACTGTGGGGGAGTGTTGGTGAGGGGGAGTCTCACTGTGGGGAGGGTGTTGCTGAGGGAGAGTCTCACTGTGGGGGGAGTGTTGCTGAGGGAGAGTCTCACTGTGGGGGGAGTGTTGGTGAGGGGGAGTCTCACTGTGGGGGAGTGTTGGTGAGGGGGAGTCTCACTGTGGGGGTGTTGGTGAGGGGGAGACTCACTGCGGGGGGTGTTGCTGAGGGAGAGTCTCACTGTGAGGAGAGTGTTGGTGATGGGGAGTCTCACTGTGGGGAGAGTGTTGGTGAGCGGGAGTCTCACTGTGGGGGGAGTGTTGCTGAGGGCGAGTCTCACTGTGGGGGAGTGTTGGTGAGGGGGAGTCTCACTGTGGGTGGAGTGTTGGTGAGGGGTAGTCTCACTGTGGGGGAGTGTTGGTGAGGGGGAGTCTCACTGTGGGAGGAGTGTTGGTGAGTGGGAGTCTCACTGCGGGAGGGTGTTGCTGAGGGAGAGTCTCACAGTGAGGGGAGTGTTGGTGAGGGGTGTCTCACTGTGGGGAGAGTGTTGGTGAGCGGGAGTCTCACTGTGGGGGGATTGTTGCTGAGGGAGAGTCTCACTGTGGGGGGCGTGTTGCTGTGGGAGAGTCTCACTGTGAGGGGAGTGTTTCTGAGGGAGAGTCTCACTGTGGGTGGAGTGTTGGTGCGTGGGAGTCTCACTGTGGGGGGAGTGTTGCTGAGGGAGAGTCTCACTGTGGGGGAGTTGGTGAGGGCGATTCGCACTGTGGGGGGAGTGTTGGTGAGGGGATCTCACTGTGGGGGAGTGTTGGTGAGGGGGAGTCTCACTGTGGGGGGAGTGTTGGTGAGGGGGCGTCTCACTGTGGGGGAGTGTTGGTGAGGGGGAGTCTCACTGTGGGGGAGTGTTGGTGAGGGGGAGTCTCACTGTGGGGGCAGTGTTGTGAGGGGGTCTCACTGTGGGGGAGTGTTGGTGAGGCTCTCACTGTGGGGGGAGTGTTGCTGAGGGAAGCTACTGTGAGGGGAAGTCTCACTGTGGGGGAGTGTTGGTGAGGGGAGTCTGTGGGGAGTTTGGTGAGGGGAGTCTCACTGGGGGGGAGTGTTGCTGAGGGAGAGTCTCACTGTGGGGGGAGTGTGACTGAGGGAGAGTCTCACTGGGGGGAGTGTGGGGGAGGTTGCTGAGGGAGAGTCTCACTGTGGGGGGGGACTGTTGCTGAGGGGGAGTCTCACTGTGGGGGAGTGTTGGTGAGGGGGAGTCTCACTGTGGGAGGAGTGTTGGTGATGGGGAGTCTCACTGTGGGGGTGTTTTGGTGAGGGAGAGACTCACTGCGGGAGGGTGTTGCTGAGGGAGAGTCTCACTGTGAGGGGAGTGTTGGTGATGGGGAGTCTCACTGTGGGGAGAGTGTTGGTGAGCGGGAGTCTCACTGTGGGGGGAGTGTTGGTGAGGGGGAGTCTCACTGTGGGGGAGTGTTGGTGAGGGGGAGTCTCACTGTGGGGGGAGTGTTGGTGAGGGGGAGTCTCACTGTGGGGGAGTGTTGGTGAGGGGGAGTCTCACTTTGGCGGTCTTGCTGAGGAGAGTCTCACTGTGGGGGGAGTGTTGCTGAGGGAGTGGGGGGTTTGGTGAGTTGGGGGCGATCACTGTCTCACTGCGAGGGGAGTGTTTCTGAGTGCGAGAGTCTCACTGTGGGAGAGTGTTGGTGAGCGGGAGTCTCATTGTGGGAGGAGTGTTGGTGAGGGGGAGTCTCACTGTGGGGGAGTTTTGGTGAGGGAGAGTCTCACTGTGGGGGGAGTGTTGGTGAGGGAGAGAGTCTTACTGTGAGGGGAGTGTTGGTGAGGGGGAGTCTCACTGTGGGGGAGTGTTGGTGAGGGGGAGTTTCACTGTGGGGGGAGTGTTGGTGAGGGGGAGTCTCACTGTGGGAGGAGTGTTGGTGAGGGGGAGTCTCACTGTGGGGAGAGTATTGTTGAGCGGGAGTCTCACTGTGGGGGGAGTGTTGCTGAGGGAGAGTCTCACTGTGGGGGGAGTGATGCTGAGGGAGAGTCTCACTGTGGGGGAGTGTTGATGAGGGGGAGTCTCACTGTGGGGGGAGGGTTGCTGAGGGAGAGTCTCACTGTGGGGGGACTGTTGCTGAGGGAGAGTCTCACTGTGGGGGAGTGTTGGTGAGGGGGAGTCTCACTGTGGGAGGAGTGTTGGTGAGGGGGAGTCTCACTGTGAGGGGAGTGTTGGTGATGGGGAGTCTCACTGTGGGGAGAGTGTTGGTGAGCGGGAGTCTCACTGTGGGGGGAGTGTTGCTGAGGGAGAGTCTCACTGTGGGGGAGTGTTGGTGAGGGGGAGTCTCACTGTCGGGGAGTGTTGGTGAGGGGTAGTCT